>NC_056748.1:1001557766-1001855266 GCF_019279795.1 Protopterus annectens
CCTGGAGAGGTGGAGATATGCTCTAGAGAGAAGAGGAATGAAGGTCAGCAGGACTAAGACAGCATATGTGTGTGTGAATGAGAGGGAGGATAGAGGAATGGTGAGGATGCAGGGAGTAGAGGTGGCGAAGGTGGATGAGTTTAAATACTTAGGATCAACAGTTCAGTAATGGTGAGTGTGGAAGAGAGGTGAAGAAGAGAGTACAGGCAGGATGGAGTGGGTGGAGAAGAGTGAAAGGGAAGGTCTACAAGAGGGTAGTGAGACCAGCTATGTTATATGGGTTGGAGACAGTAGCATTGGCAAAAAGGCAGGAGTCTGAGCTTGACATGGCAGAGTTGATGATGTTAAGATTTGCACTGGGTGTGATGAGGATGGACAGGATTAGGAATAAGTATATTAGAGGGTCAGCCCAGGTTGGAAGGTTTGGAGACAAAGCCAGAGAGGCAAGATTACATTGGTTTGGACATGTGCTGAGGAGGGATGCAGAGTATATTGAGAAAATGATGCTAAGGATGAAGCTGACAGATAACAGGAAAAGAGGAAGGCCTAAGATAAGGTTGATGGATGTGGTGAGAGAGGACATGCAGGTGGTTGGTTTGACAGAGCAAGATGCAGAAAACAGGAAAATGGAAACAGTTGATCCACTGTGGCGACCCCTAATGGGAGCAGCCGAAAGAAGAAGAAGAAGTTTACTTGTTTTACCCAGTGATACTGTCAGCTTATTCGTATTGCATATTTTATCAACTATGCTTGTATTTTATTGTTCTGTATTTTATTACTTATTCTGTTCCAGTGTTTTGTGTTAAAGCACTTACGGTAAAGCTGAAATAAGAAGAGCATGCAACAGTTCTGTTACCATTAAATTGTGAAATAAACAAAACTCATGGTTTCTCAAGTCATGATGTTCTGGAAAGAGCCTGCATTTGTGGTGCGGAGGGATACAGTCCTGACTATGGCCTTGGTGACCCTGAGTTTGAATAGTGGAGCTAGTGCTTGACAGTTGACAATGAGGATGTGTGTACACATCCTGAGAGGGGCTCACACACTTGGGGCACATTTGTATGGTTAGTTTTCCTGGTGGAGATCAGAAAGACAACCACACAGTGTTGCCTATGAGTGAGTGTGACATCCTGCTAATGTCATCCCCTTGTGGATATGAGGTGTGGTGCAGCATTGATGTCCACTGCACAGCATGCCAGTGGGGTGTTACTGTGTGGTACAGAATGATGAGAAGCAGGAGAAGACACTCAGCAGCAGTATGACACTGTCCCAGGTGCCTTAATCTCCTCTCCAGCCCTGGCCATCGGTTGGAGTATCTGGGGATCGCTAGTTGGGTTTGGTAGATTTGGAGGATCTGGAGTGTATCTGAGCCACAAAAAAAATGATGTAATGGAGAGTTATGAAATTGTCCCTTGCTTTAATACCACTTCTCCAAAAATCCCCTTCTACTATAAAACTTTCAACCACAGAAAATTTCAAAAAATATATCACATGCCTTCAGCAGAAAACTAATCTATACCAAAAAGAGCACTTCTAGTCAAACCCCCCCTCCAAGCTAGACCTCATCTTACCCTACCATAATCAGGCATCCACTTAATACCCTCATTGCCTCCATTTTACTTCCATATGATCACATGTAATTTTATACAGAAACTAACAGAAAAATCTAGTTGACAAACTTAACTCTTTCTGTAACAACATTCATCACATCTTCCTTAAAATTCCTCCTAAACACGTATCTTAACATCTCTGTCATATATTCAGTCACTTTATAAAAACTACAATTGTTACCCACCATTCAAGTACCCACTAGCAATTCTCATTCCTAAGAAACTCAGCCCTTCCTTACTTCAGGACTTCTGTCTTATTTTCATACATTGCACTATAAAAAAATAAAAAAAATATTTAAAAAGCTAACATATAATCAGCTCTTTGGTCACTTCAGCTTGTATGTTGTATTCAGCATGGGTTCAGGCCAGATTACAGCACATTCTAAGCTAAGATGTTCCTTGGCATGGAACTAGGTTATCTAACAGGGGGTATATTTACTGAACCGACCAGTGCATTTGAGAGAGCATTGACCATTCTCCAGTAAAGTATATAATTTAACTTTCAGCAGCAGTGTATTTAAATGGTTTAAAACCTACCTGAGTCTTATAATGTTTAAGAGTAATTCTGGTGACTTTTCTTCTGACAAAGAAGTATTCACCTCAGGCATGTCCCAGCTAGCTGTGTTTGGTCCTATCCTTCTGTCTTTTGCATAAATGACATTAACAACTTATTTGATCCCCCAACATTACCCTTTATCATGATAACTTTCATTTTGTACAGATCTGACACTTCTGCTAAAAATATTTAGCAACTTCTTCAAAATGAACTTAGTCTACACAAATGGTTTCAAGCTAACTCTTTAACTCTACATTCTGCTAAGACTGCATTCATTTGGTTTGGCACTTAGAAGAAGTGCTCTAAATGTAAAACAATTTCCTCTTTTGGACTGAACAACTGTTCCATATCACACATTAAGAATATTTGGGTCTATTTCTTGACCACTACCTTACCCTCAAGACATGTACTGAAGCAATGGCTGGTAAGGTGAACATCCAGCTTAAAGTTTGCTACACCACCTCCAATTGTCCAACCCCCCCCCCCCCCCGGCGTATTATGCCCTTTCAGTATACATTGTAAAGATTCAACACATCTTCCTCATAATTCTCCCAAACATACAGTTTAGCAGCTCTGTCTCTTTCTATTTATTTGTCTTTGTTGACTGTAAAAGTCTGACTGGGTACAGCCCATTTTCAGTGGAGGTCCAGGAGAAAAGCTCTACTACAGTACATTTATATTAACAAGTGAATTTCATACAGTTCTCAGAAAAGCAACAGCAACATTTCTCATAAAAAAAAACAAATAATTGCAAGTTAGATATGTACAGTAAAGCATTTACATTGGCAGTTATTAGTCTGCATAGTTCTTCCCAGTTGTAAAATCTTGCTGGAAGTAAATAGATTGATACTGCAGAAAGGAAAACGTTGTTGTAAAAAAGTTGTGTTTTTACATTTCAGTAAAGAAAGATTTGCAAGGAGTTCAAGATATGTAATGTAAATTATAAAATTATGTAGGAAGGGATACTTTACTATTGTATAGGTTTGTAAAGAGTTCAAGAAATATAATAAATAATATATAATTAATAGTATATATAATGAGATATGTATGGGGGAGGGGAGATATTAGCACTGTACAGCAGGATGATGGTAATAACATCTGACAGAGGGCAGGGTATAGGATTAGTTTTATTAGGCTGCCTGTTCCAAACTGGTGTATTCGGAAGATTTATAACTTGGGTATACAGAGGATGCATAGAGAGGGATAGAGCGGTGGATGGGGGCAGTTAGAAAAAGAGCAAGTTTAAGAGGGGGTGAAAGGGGAGGGAAGGTTGTTAGAGGCGTAATGATTCAAGTAGAGGAAGGCAAAAAGTTACTGATAAGCACTAAGAAGTTTGTGCTTTCACTAGATGTCTCAACCTGGTGATGGACATGAGCATGACCAGGACCGGGTAAGGTATTGTTTGCATGGGATTTTATGGCTTGGGAGCTGGTTAGTCATTTTTGTGTGTGTAGGGATGGTGTTCCAGAGTCTGGAGATGTAACAGGGCTATAGTGATTCCACCATTAATTATTTGCTTTAGTAGTGCTTAGTAGAAATTTATCACCAGAACAGAGATCCCTTGCAGGTGTAAGGCAATAATATGTTTTTTTTTTTATGCAGGGCATTGTTAAGGATAATGTATCAGTTTGTATGCCATAAGTAGCTGAGAATGTGTTATGTATTTATTAAGCTGTAGCTGGTTTAACTGTTTAAGGATTAGCAGTGGTGAGTGTGGTGTAAAATGTTGATAGCAAATTTAGCTGCTTTGTTGTAACAGGCTAGTTTGGATGTTAGTGTACAGCTTAGGTTTGTAAGGATAAGTGAGGCATACAAGAGGGCTGGAAGCAAATAGGATGAGGCTAGGGTTTTCATTGTTGAGTCTGTAAGGTATTGTTTTGTCCTGTAAAGGGTGACATGTTGGTGGGTCTCTAATTGTTTGAAAAACATGTTCATCAAATTTAGATTGTCTTCTATTACAAATTTCTAGCAACTTAGTCTGTGGTACTACCTCAATTTTAGTATTATTTGCAGATGTAACCAAGAAAGATGGTCTTTGATGGAGATAATGTTTTGTGGTGAAGAGCATCAGTTTTGTTTTGTTTTGTGGGGCTTAAGGATTAGGTTTGAATTTTTCAGCCAGGATTCAGTTGAAAAGAAAGAGATTTGAGTGATTTCTGGATGGCACAGTGGTGCAGGGGTTTGTGTTGTTGCTTCACAGCAAGAGGTTCTATGCTTTGATTCTCAGCTGGGGTGCCTTCTATGCAAAGTTTGCATTTTCTCCCTACGTTCTGGTGGGTTTACTCCCATGTTACAAAGACATGCGGCTGGAGTGTTTCTCCCTGGGCCTCTGCTGAAAATCGGCTTGTTCCAAGTCGGACTTTCCCAGTAAACAAGTGTTAAGTAAATTTTTCTTGTAGTCTGGATATTGTGGAGGCTATATAAATTAAAGTTAAGTCATCTGTATATTATATTGTATTTGCTTGGTGTATGGCAATGTGAAGTGTTTTTACAAAAATATTAAAGTGAAGGGGGTCCTAGTATAGAGCCCTAAGGGACACCTATGGTAACCGGAAGAGAGAAAGAGAGGTCCTATTGCCATTTGACTGCTTGTTGCCTTCCGGATAGGTAACTAAGGAACTATTTAAGGGAGACTTGAGAGAGACCTATAGAAGAGAGTTCAGTGAGTAAATGTTGGTGTGACACAATGTTAAAAGCTTTGGATAAGTCTAGGAACACAGTTGACACTAGATTTCCATTGTTCCTATGCTGGTTTATAGTCTTGGTGAAGTGAAGGAAGGTGGTAGTTGTACTGTGGTGGGTTCTAAAACTATGCTGTGTTTCCAAGAGCAGGTTATTTGAATTTAGGTGATGTAGAAGCTGAGCATGAATACATTTTTCAAGTATCTTTGATAGGGGGTGAGGACTGCAGTGGGCCTGTAGTTATTAAACTCTGTATATGTAGCACCTTTGTGTAAAGGTATAATAATGGATTTTTTTCCCAGATGGAAGGAATGCATTTTTCACATCTGGTGCTATTTATCAATATAGAGACAGGAATATCTGCAGCCATTTGTAAGCAGTCTGAGGGGAGTAGGTCAGCAGCTGGGGTGGCTGGTTTTAGCTTATGTAGGAGATATTTAATGGTGGATGTAGGTACTGGGCTGAAGTCAAATAGCTGAGGATATTTAGCAGAGGCTGCTGGTACTGAGAGGGTAATGGAAGTATTAACATTTGTGAGGAACAAGGTAGTCTGTATGAAATAGTTTTTAAACTGTATGGGAATGGAATCAGTAGTACTGTTGTATGTAGGGGTGGGGGTGGTAATTTGAATCAGTGGTACTGTTGGATGTAAGGTTGAGGTGGTAATTTGAATTAGTAGTATTGCTGGATGTAGGGATGGGGGTGGCAGTTTGAATCAGTAGTATTGTTGGATGTAGGGGTGGGCTGATAATTTGGCCTGGATATAAAAGTTTGTTTATGGATGCCCCAAAAAGTCTTGGGTTGTTTTGATGTTTATGTTTGCTTGTCTTGTTTTATTTGGTATTTTGTCTTCTTAGTTGCTTGAAATGTTGAAGTGTATTTTGTGTTCTATTGTTGAGAAATTCTTTCTAGCCTTTATCATTCTGAAGCATTAATTTCTTAGTTTCCTTTGTTAGTCATGGTGCAGGATTATATTTGACCCTTTTAGTACATACAGGGAAAAGGATATTGAGAATTTTTAGGAATATCTCATTGAGGTTTGAGACTGCAGAGACTAAGGACATACACTTTATTATTTTCCAGTTATATTCTGTTAAAGATTTGATTAAAGTGTGTTCATCAAAGTTTTTTGAGTTATGAACTTGCTTGTAAATTGTATGTTTATCTTGGATATTGTAACTTTTGAGAGTGCAGGTAGATGGATTCATTAATAAAAATCCAATCTAAGGTTAACTGTCTACCAGTACTTTTGTGGACTCTAGTAACTGATGTAATTAACTGTAAAGCTGTACAGGTTTATGGAATCAGATGGATGTGGATATTGATAAATTGCCACTCTATAGTTAGGTCTGCTAGTATTGCTGCTTAATGTTGTATACAGTGGGATATCCAGTAGAGGATATTTTCCACAGTGGTGTTATTTTTACCTGGTGGGATATGAGTGGCTGCTAACCAAAGCATTTTCCTTTTATTGATTTTGAGGTGCAATATAAGTAGTTCTGCGATATTAAACAGCTCAGCTGCTTTGGTACTCCACTACCTTGACTCGTTGTGCTCTTGCTGCATGTCCCCCATTTTGTGAGCCACAGCTCTCTCCATCTTCCCAGAATGTAGCTTTCTTGTTGTCACATGACTTTCTTTCCAAACACTTATCTGCTATAAACTCTAACCAAGAGAATCTGCAAATTTATACTCCTAGCACCTCAAGATAAGACCAACTGTACTTCTCTAAACAAAGCCAATTGGCTTCCAGTATTGTGTGCTATAAGCCAAAGCCATAGCTAGGTTGGTAGACACCCTGGGCAGTGCCCAGAGTGGCATCCCTTCAAACCCAGAGATGAGCAGCCCACAGGTGCTTAAATCAATGACATTACTATCATCTCATGTGACCAGTAACTCATCTGATGTGCCAGTAGGCCCCTCTAACAGTTTGTGCCAGTAGACCCCTCTAACAGTTTGTGCCAGTAGACCCCTCTAACAGTTTGTGCCAGTAGACCCCTCTAACAGTTTGTGCCTGTTGCAGCTATCCCTTTCCCCACTCTAGCTACAGTACTTGGAGTTGCATATACTTAACATATATGTATCACACACTTGATTGGACTTAACATATATGTATCACACACTTGATTGGACTTAACATATATGTATCACACACTTGATTGGACTTAACATATATGTATCACACACTTGATTGGACTTAACATATATGTATCACACACTTGATTGGTTTCCTTCTTCACATGACTTTGCCTGATGGCTCCCCTGCCTTCACCCAGTTAACCCATTCAAGCTGTCAGAATGGAATCCAGGCATTCACATGATGGGTATGACCCCCATGGCCCATTCATTTTTGCCTGGTAATTCCTCACAGCATTCCCTCCTTCCCTTATCCAGTAGGATTTGGGTAGTAGAGAGTGTGCCAGGTTGCTGGTCCTGGGGTAGCCTACCACCTCCCCTTGGGAGCACCACACTCCCCCCTTGGTAGCCCCTCTTAGATGACACAAACCCCTGCACCACTGTGCCATCCTCCTGGGGGGGGAAGCATAGTGTGAACACAGTAATGGCATCATGGGCTCAGCTGCATTGGGACTCCATTATGTAAAATCTTTGTGCTCCTGCTGGATGTCACTCATGTTGTGAGCCAGAGCTACCTTCATCTTCCCAGAATGTATGAGTTGGCAACAGCTATTCATTCTTATGCATCCCAAGCTATCCCTAAAGGCACCCAAGCTACTAATTGAGATCAGGTCACTTGCAGCATAGTCAGGATTTCTCCTTTCTATGCCATGGAGTAGGTATGTGCTTAATTTTTGAGTTTTATATACTATTAGTGGGTTCCCTTCATGCTCTGCAACTCTTCACAGTTTGAGAAGTTGAAATATTGTCACAGAGTTGAAAATGAACTTTTTGAACATTGCTGGTGTTTGGACACACATGACCATAGTACAACGGAGATGAGAGAATTAGTCTTTTCTTCACTATAGTGCTATCTCAGGGGTGTAGGTGGCAAGGAAAACTTTAATCCTTGTGATCCAAATGGTTTTAGTCTATGTTCTCTATTAACCTTTTATTATTTGAATATTTGACATAGACTCACTATTGGTATATGCTGAGTTGTATTAATCTAACAGCATTGTGCCTGAGTTTCTGTTGAAACTGGTCCAAGTAGTCCACTTACCTTCTTCTAACATGAAAACAACTAAATACCCTGTATGCATATTTAAAGCCTAATTACAGAAATGTTGGTTCTTGAAAATAAGTATTCCAAAGGACTGGGTGAGGGCTGCTTTTACATTAAAGTTGGTGATTACTCTGAAGGTAATTATGTTTTAAGAGGGGCCACAGTTGGCAAATCTACCTGCTGTGGTTGGGGTGGGGTTTACAGGAGAGTCTTCTTTTTCCCACTGTTGTCTCATTTTAGAGTTGGTATACATAAGTAACAGGGGTGTGAGATGTGGGGTGCAGGGAGGCTTGCCCCCCGGCTAAGAAGATGATTCTTTTAATTTCAGACTAGTGCTGGTATGATGATATTTTGCTATTCACTGTTTGAGTTTAAGCTTACAAAATAGATCCTTAGCATGCAGTAACAACAGCTACATTTAACATCATTTCTAAGTTGGCAATCTGTTAGATAGGACTTGTGGAAATTGTAGAAGGACAGAGTAAAATCACATTTCAAGAACAGCCATTGAAAGTTTAATTCTTGTTGGTTTCCACTCCAGTTTCCAACAGTACTGCAAGCATAATAAACCAAAGAAATTTACCTGTTGAACTGATTACTATTAATCAGTGATGTTTTCTCCTTCTGTACAACTTTAAAATAAGATAAGAGGTCATTTTAAATGCCTTCCCTGCTATATTTTCCACTCAGTGGAATTAAAAACTGTAACATAACTATCAGCTATGGTCTGAAGCTAAGGTCATTGTCTTTGTGAAAAAAAAAAAAAAAAAGTCACTTGCCATGTGTTCACCATTATAATAAAATTATTTGCATCTACCTCATCAGGTACCTTATAGGGATTTTTCAAAAAACATGCTAACGAACTATCTTAAGCATCAAAGTAATATCCTTTTAACCTTGAATTTTTTTTCTGCTGCAAATTAAGTAACTCCAACTCCTAATTATCTTTCAATATAGCGTTAATCCTTGATGGTACTTGAACAGTTTCTGAATACTTTTGTACATTCACAGCAGTTATTAATCCACCTATTGATGCTGAAGTTGTTGGTGATTTTATAAAATGTGTCTATTTTGAATAATTCGTCAGCTATTAATTTTTCCTTCCCTTTAGTTTTCTTTTTATTCCAACACTCCACAAAGTACTGTATTACATGTACAGCAACCAGGAATTATGGTTTACAGCAACTGTGCATAGACAATTCTATTTCAAAAGCACATTCTTTGCTTTCATTTCTGACATTAATATCCATTTTTTTTTGTAAATAAGAAAACATTGTGCCTATTGCATCTATATATGAATTAGGGATGTAAGAGCAGGCTGCATGCAGAGAAACCCAGAAGATGTATTGACTGTAGATTATGGCTAGGTTTTTTAAAGCCATAACAAGGAAGTTTGGTTAAAAAAAGTAAAGGCTACATGGAGTAACAATAAACAGGGTCTATGTTCAAACACTGAATATGAATTACAATGATCGCCTTATAATCGAATGTGAAACAGCAAAACTTTAAAGTAACAAAAAATACTTACCATCTTAAAGTAATTCACTGAATGGCCATAGTTGGCCAACATTGCAGATATAATCAACCAAGGTGGGGGGACTTTGCCCCCCACACCCCCAAATTGGAGGGCTCCCCCACACCCCCCAACTATATATATATACCAAATCTGAGCTCGTACTACAGTGGGAATAAGGCACATTTAAAAAAAGGCTTCCTTTGCTTACCTTATGCATCATGGTATTTTCCGGTTGTTGGCCGGCTATGGTTGTTTGAGAAATTGTTTTACAATTGCATGTTTGATCATAAGGCATTCACTTTAATCTGTATTTGATGGGCGAACATAGATCCCAATAAACAAGTGCCCTGTTTGGGCGGTTTTTCATCTCTCTCAACTTCCTGATTTAAAAGCCCGCATTTGCACTTGTTTCCCCCTCTTCCTGTAGCTAGTCTGGTCCAGATACAGATTTGCTGTATCCAGGACTGTTTGTAAGCTCCTGAGCCCCCCAAGCCTTTCTATGTTGGAGAAAATCCTTCTAACTTATCAGTGGGAGTGGTAAGCACTATGTAACCTATCTACCACATAAGGAATGGTTCAGGCCCAGAAATTGTAGTTATTGGCCGTTTGGGCAGTTTTTCTATCTCTTTCAACTTTCTGATTTAAAAGCCCGCATTTGCACTTGTTTCCCCCCTTTCCTGTAACTAGTTTAGCCCAGATACAGATTTGCTGTATCCAGGACTGTTTGTAAGCTCCTGAGGCCCCCAAGCCTTTCTGTGTTGGAGGGAAGCCTTCTAGCTTATCAGTGGGAGTGGTAAGCACTAGGTAACTTATCTACCACATAAGGAGTGGTTTATGGCCCAGAAATTTTAGTTGTTGGCCGTTTGGGCAATATTTCCATCTCTCTCTCTCAACTTTCTGATTTAAAAGCCTGCATTTGCACTTGTTTCTTTCCTGTAACTAGTCTAGTTCAGATACAGATACTTAGTTTTAGCAATTGAATTTGCTTATTCGTGCTCAGCACTTGTGCAGAACTTGTTGTAAGCAGTAAATACACTACAAATTACTACAGCACTCAACCTTCCTCATTACCTAGAGAAAAACAGTTTTTGTGCTTACTTTCCTCACTTGCTTAGAGAAAAACAGCTCTTGCACTCACTTTACTCACTTGTCCAGAGGAAAATAGTTTTTTATTCAGGCATGTCCAAGGGTCAGCTCCCAGTGTTCTTTCCTGTCTAGCTGATGAATCTGGGCATCTTGGGGCAATGTAGCAATTGCCTCATGTACACAGGCAACCCTCTCCTCCTACCACCCAACACTACAACCTGTGAGAGGTGCACTTATCTAGCCAAACTGGAGGTAAAGCTCTCTCCAACCAAGACTGAACTTGACAGTCAAGAGGAGAAGGTAACACTTGCACCACACCACACTCATCACATAGTTCCACTAAACCTACATCACCAAAATCCACACATAGAAACACAAAAACTTTCACGGAGGCTCTCAATAATAATCTGCTCAAGCAACAGAGACCTCCAAAGGAGAAACGCAAGCAACCTCCACCCCTCAAAACAACCCAAATGACACATAGCTCACAGACTCAGTGTGCCACTCAGCCACAGCCCATAAGGCAAAACAACGTACTTAACACACTAGTCATAAGTGACTCTATAGTCAGGCACACTGATGTCCCACTCTCCAGGCTAAACAAAGAGAAGGTTACTGTCAGTTGCCTGTCGGGTGCCAGGATCCGCCACATAACCCACACACTCAGGCTACTCCACAACAAGTACAAATATGACTCTGTCATTGTCCATGTTGGTGTGAATGACCTGAGATGTACCTTCCTGGACTACATAAAAAGAGATATGGAAGAGCTCACCTATCTTGTAGCCCAGACAGGTATTACCCTAGCCCTGAGTAGCATCCTGCCATCACCCAGAATGATACCGCAGTACAAGGACAAAATGATTGACTTCAACAATTGGCTAAGCTTCTGGTGTCATTCTAAGGGGATCCAGTATCTATCTTCCTGGGACGTCATAGCCGACAGACCACGATGCTTTGCTAGAGATGGCCTGCAACTGTCACCCCTGGGATTCTGGATACTGGCTAAGGCTTTTGTCACCCCTATAATGCCTTTTTCAGGCTAGGTTCAAATGACAAATTCACAACCATAACAGGAATAGGCAAGTAAAAACTGAGGGTAAAGCTACTCAGTGCTAGAAGTCTAAATCTCAAAATGCATGCCCTCAAGGCACTCCTTAAAATGGAGAACATAGATATCTGTGCAGTGACTGAGACCTGGTTCAAAGCTCCAGAGAGCACCCCTGCATTATCAGGCTATAACTCATACCACACTTTTCGGCCACCTAACCTAGACCAGAAGACTAAAGGTGGAGGTGTGTCCATATTCATTAAGTATATCCACACCTCCAGGCTAGTTGCTCAGCATAATGCATCCGAGGTTATCCAAGTGCAACTAACTCTGGGCAAAATGCAATCCAAATTATAGCTTGCTACAGACCCCCCCACTATGCCCCAGGATTCCCACTCTTCTTTTCTTGATATACTTGAAAATATTAGGGTTCAACCAAATACCCTAATAATGGGTGATTTAAACTGCCCCACTATTAACTGGGAAAACTACTCATGTACGAACTCCTTTGCTCAACGCTTCCTGGAATTCATAAATTCCAATGCCCTGGATCAACTTATCTGCACCCCCACCAGAGGCAACAATATCCTAGACCTAGTCATTAACAACATGAGTGACTGGTGTTCCACACCTGAAGTCAACTCCTCGTTGGTCAGATCTGACCATAAGCTAATTACCTTAGATATCCACATCCCGTCCCCACCTCCCATTAAGGAAACCATGGTAAAAAATTTCTCCAAAGCCAAATTCATGCTTCTTAAGACAGAAGTGGAGAACTTCATGACACCCATGCAGATGGATAATACAGTTACTAGTGCTGAATCCTACAAAAATGCACTCTATAAGCACTTACACGAGTGCATGGATTGTGCTATCTCAAACAGAACCAAGAAGCTATACTCCAAAGAAAGAAAGCCAATCTGATGGTCCCCTGCCATAAACAAACTCTTCAACAGAAGGAAGCAGCTGTTGCAAAAGGGAGTAAAATCCCATGAGTGGAGGAGCTCCCTTCCCAGCCTCAGTAAGAAGCTGAGATCCTTTATAAGATCCTCCAAAGCTAGCTACGAAAACAAAATCGCCACTGATTCTAGGGGCAACCACAAAGCATTCTATAGCTATGTCAAGAATCTCAATGACAACACCCAGATCTGCTCTGAGTTAGAGCACAATGGCATGAAGATTATCGAACCAACTGATATTGCCAACATCCTGGCAGACAGGTTCAGTGTTAACTTTACGCCCCCCTCTCACCCCCTAAAGGGCCCATATCTATACAGGAAGAATGCAGACTCCCCTGTAATCACAACTATGCAGGTAAAAGTGCACTCTCTAAAGCCAAAAACACAGCATCCATGGGACTGGACAACATCCCAGGCTGCGTTTTACATGAACTTCAGAACGAATTGGCTCCATACCTAAGCACCATGTTCAATCCTAGCCCCATGTCAGGCTTTGTGCCCACTGAATGGCACACAGCAACAGTTAATCCCACTCCACAAAGGGGGAGCCACCACTGATCCTAGGAACTATCGCCCTATTAGCCTGATGAGCCTGGTCTGTAAGGCCATGGAACGTATCATCATGGAAATCATGAACAAAGACATTGGTAACCTCCAAACTCTAGACCCCACCCAGTTCAGGTTTGTCAAAGGCAGATCATGCCTTCTGCACCTGATTGACTTCTTTGAGGCAGTCATCAAAGCCGTAGACAAGGGTAAGGTGGTTCACATCTTGACCTCACCAAGGCTTTCAGCGCCATCCCCCATTCTGGAATTATAGCTAAACTCACTAAACTAGGTATAAATCCCTACGTCACAAGATGGGGTGCCAAGTGGATCACTGATAGAACCCACAATGTAAAAGTTTCAGACTCTAAATCTGACTTCAAACCAGTGACAAGTGGAGTACCACAGGGTTCAGTCCTGGGACCTCTCCTGTTTGGTATCTACTTCTCTGAAGTACAGGCTAACACAGAAGGTCTTTGGCTAATGAAGTTCACAGATGACTGCAAACTAGGAGCCATAGCTGAGTCTTCAAATGATGTGGACATCTTACAGAAGGGATGCCTGGTGTCAGAGCCATGGCCTCAAGCTCAATGCCAAAAAGTGTATTGTCATCCCCTTTGGTAAAAACTCTGTACCCATGAACTAACACATAGGTGTCAGTCTACATAATGCCATATGTGTGATAAGAGACCTTGAGACCCAGGTGGACAGTAGTCTCTCCTTTTATAATCACATCGCCACAGTAGTCAGAAAATTCTTCTACGTGGCACACGTCATCACAAAAGGGTTCTCATCCAGGAAAAAAGTGGTCATTGTTCCCCTATACTTGACACTCATTAGACCCATTATAGAGTACAACGCCCCTTTTGGAATGTACCTCACAAGACATCTGCAGCAGCTGGAAAGGCCACAGAAGTACCTCACAAAGAGGATTACTGGCCTTAAACAGATGTCCTACACTGGCCGCCTCAAAAAACTCCAGCTTTACTCCATCGCATATCGCCTACTCTGAGGTGATCTCTGCCTAACATATAAAGCTATGTCAAACCCAGAGCTGTTGGACATGCTACACCTAAAGAAATCCCAATCCCTCTGAGCTACATGCTCTAGGGACCTAAATCTTGTCACCACAATAAACAGGACATGGTGGAGGGATAGATTCCTGTCCCAGAGACTTCCCATACTCTGGAACAAGCTACCCATCCATGTCAAGCAAAGTTCCTCATTAGCACTCTTCAAGAAAAATCTTGATGAGTGGATGGGAAATAGGAAGCACACCCCTGGGATCACTTCTGTGGCTCTGCTCAACAGGGGCACAGGAAAATAACTTTCTTGGGTGGTGTAAGCCAGGGAACCTTGTTGACTAGACTTACTTAGGCCCTTGGGCCGATAGCCTAGTACCTACCTATGAACCTATGAATAGGGATCTAGGTAGCAGATAGAAGGTAGAAGATGGAAGTTAGTGAGAGAACTGCTGAGTGAAAAACACCCGAGTACCAGGTTCTGATAAACACATTTGCGTTAGACATCATAATGAGGCAAGAGTAAGTCAGTGTTACTTGAAAATCACAGCTGGTTTAAGGTAGTGGGTAAGGATGAGTGGGATTTAACCTTTAATAAGGTGACATTTGGTTTAAATGCACGTGTGTGTGTGTGTATGTGTATATTTATATATATATATATATATATATACACACACACACACACACACACACACACACACACACGTGTGTGTGTGTGTGTGTGCATATGTGTATATTTATATTTATATATATATATATATATATATATATATATATATATATATATATCTATATACACACACACACACACACACACACACACACACACACACAGACACATGTGTGTGTGTGTGTGTGTGTGTGTGTGTGTGTGTGTGTGTCTCTCTCTCTCTCTCACACATAGCAGATGTCTCTGGTTTATTGAACTACTACTTATTATTTTAAGTTCACTTTAGCAGCTATTTCCACTCAATTAATGTCTATCTACTATGCATTCATGGCAGGTATACTGTACCATCTCACAAGTTTAAGTCAGGTAACCATTTAAATATTTAATACAGGTCATACTCTCCCTGCTCACAAGTTAAAGTCAAACATCCATTCAAATAGGAAATATTCTCAAAAGGCAGTATTTTCAATTAAAAAAGGCACATTTTTTCTGGTGTTTATTTTTTGCTATGCCTCTGTGTGTGTGTGTGTGTATATATATATATATATATATATATATATATATATATATATATATATATATGGGTCTACTTTCATAGACCGAAGCGCCACGTCACCGACACCCGGAAGACCGAGACGGAACGACCGAACAGGTAGGTTACCGAAAACGCGATATCCCGACGGCTGAGAGACCGACAACGGCAGCGTGTGAGCGCGATACGGTAAGTGTGCGAAAGTGAAAGATGTAGTATTGGGGAGCGGACAGGTAAGTGTACGATAGTGAGGGATTTTAGGATAGGGTGTGGGAAAGGTGAGTGTGCGGTGGTGTTGGACTAAGGGTTCCGGTGAGGTAAGTGTGTGGAAGTGACGTAGAGCAGTGTAGGGTAGTGTTGAGTGTGTCAGTGTTAGAATGCGGGTGGAGTGAGTGTGCGATAGTGACGGGCTGCATGTTTTAGGGTGGGTTAAGTGAGTTAGGGTTAGGGTGCAGGTAGGGTAAGTGTGCGGTAGTGACGGTGTTGAGGTTTAGGGGTGGGTTAAGTGAGTTAGGGTTAGGGTGCAGGTAGGGTGAGTATGCGATAGTGACGGTGTTGAGGTTTAGAGGTGTGTTAAGTGAGTTAGGGTTAGGGTGCGGGTTGGGTAAGTGTGCGGTAGTGTCGGACGTTAGGGTTAGGGTTTAGGTTAAGGTTAGTGGATATGTTGTTGTGTGCAATGTGTAGTTGGCGTTTTTTGTGTCGGTGTTGTGGTGTTCGGTATGTTGAGTTGTTGGTGTGGTGTGTTTTCGGTTGTTTGGGGTCGGGAACATGTGTGTCGGCGATTCGTACGTTCGGTCTATGAAAGTAGACCCATATATATATATATATATTTATATATATATATATATATATATAAAATTAATGAAAAGCTGTGTTGGGTTAAGTATAACTTGTTTTGAGAAATGGACAGAATAAGAAAAGACTGAGCTCTAAGTTGGAAGTCATATTTCTTCTAATAAATTAACTTGCAAAAATAGCGGAATGTTTCAGTGTGTTTGTAGTTAGCGGTGCTAGGAGAAGTGTGCTGGTTTTGTTTTATCAGAACTTGAAGCCATTTTTGCCTTGGCTAGAACTATGCAATGATGCTGTCTGAGGAAGGCCTGATGTAGTATGTCTGCAGATATGTTTGATGGAGTTTGTAGGGAGGGCAGTTTTTTTCTTGGATACATTAGCTATGAGATGAAGTTAACATTTAAGCTGAACATGCAGGACTCCTTCACCTATTACATTTATACCTTCAGGTGAGAGGAAATATGAAATCTTGTTTTTAACAGAATAAGACTGGTCCCTGTTCAAGTCCCTGGGGTATATAGCTGGTAACCTCTCTTTTGGTTGAGAGTGTGCCTCCAACACTAAAAGACTGAGTTCTATCAGTGAGCCATTTTGCTATCCAGTGAGTAACATATTGGATTACATTTAACTAAAATTAGCTTGTCGGTGATTCCAGAGTATGAAATGGTATGAAAGACTTTGGACAATTACAGGTGTACTGTATGAGCCAAGCTGCCCAAGTCCAATGCCTAGGTGACTTGTTCAAAAAAGTCCACCAGATTTAGGAGGAAGGATCTGCCTTTAATGAACTCAAACTGGTTTGGGTTAAGAATTTCAAGATTGTCTATGTCTTTGTTGATTAATACTTTCATTATATACTCCCCTGCTACACTGATATGGCTGGTGAGGCTGATGGGTCTATAATTTCCCAGATCAGTATTGGCTGCTGACATAGTTAAAGATGTCTTTGTGGTTATCCTTAGTGTGGGAGGCATTTCTCAATTCATCCATGCTTTTATATGATTTGCTGTTGTTTCCAATTTCTTTGTTGAGTTTTTTGAGTTGTTTTCTAATTGATGGAGTATCAGTTTTTTTGTTTACAGGCTATGGGTTTCTATCTGTTTATTGTATACTTTGTTAATGCTGGGATTCACCAAATCTGTTTCTTCTTAAATTTGGCCATGTATTCAGGCCTTTTGGTGACCAAACCCTCAATGCAAGTCTCTAGGTGACCACAGACCTTATCTGTTAATATGGCTGCATGGCATGTAGGTTCATTGGGGTGGGGAGGGTATTTCAACTTCATCAAATATTTTAAATAGCTTTGACTTGAATTTCTTCAAGTTCTCATTTAGTTGGAGTAGATTTGTCTTGGAATGGTCTTTGTGGTTGGATGGATGGTTCACAAGGTAATTTGGGTCTTGCACGTTAAGTAAATGTCAGTGCACAATGGTCACTTTTGAGCATTGATTTGATCACTACAGGTACTGAGCATAGGAGACTAGGTTGGAGAGAACCAACTCCAATATTTTTGGGCCCCTCTCTGAGGTTTGGACTAGTTGGTCGAAGGAGTTGACACTAATAAAGTCCAGGAATCTTTCAGCATACTTACTTGAGGTGGTATAGGTTCCCCAATTAATGTAGGAGTATTTTATCTCACCTAAGAGGATAGAGTTGGGGTCTATATTTGATGCTATCCAAGAGGATAGTTTTGGGCTCTATAGTGAAGCACATCACTTTGTGTATGCTTACTTGTTGTCTTTTTGGAATAGTTTCTAATTTGCTTGAAACTTCCAGAGCTGTAGCCTCTATCCTAGAACTTGCCCTCTTAGTGATACCATAGTCTATATTCTTTTAATCTTTTTATGGAAATTCACTGCTCTTTTGTGCCTTCTTTGTATGGTATTTGAAAATGATGATCATTTTACCTCCATTAGCACCACCTTTGGGTTAATATGCACAATTGTTCTCTGAGTTTTATCACATTCAATTTTGAGTACAGCTCCTGCATGCGATTTTTGGCCCTTTTTGGAATGGATTTCAGTTTGCTTGTCATTTCCGGAGCTGTAGCCTGTAGTTGTAGTCATAGTTGCAAATTGCTCTGTATGTTATACAGATGATTATTTGAGCTGTTCCTAAGTCTGCCTTTTGCCCTGTGTTCATAACACTTTGTTCATAGGTGTTTAGTAGGCTAATAACCACAAGGGCTTTTTTTAAGAATAGCCATGCATCCCAAATCTCTGACAATCTCTGATACCCTTGATAAGTGTAAGCAAGGGTTTGCTAGATGAAACATTTACAAGCAGGGGCCTGAGGGATGAACCATTTATAGGTTACCTCTGTCCATTAGAGACATAGGTGCCAAACCAGGGATGAATTTCTGGTTTCCCATCCAATTGTCCAAGTTGCACTTGAATTGGGTTGGGGAGGAACTCTGCTTCACCATGGATGGGGTGCCTGCCCCACAGATGGAGTAGTCTCTAGGATACACACCTATCTCTCCATCAGGTCCTAGTTATATCACAGGCAAGGTTTAAGTCTTTAGAATGGGTAATTCTGGTGCTGTTTGTTTTGTGGATATGGAGGCGGTCCATCAAAGTAGGGTCTGACAATGCCCTGTATGCCAGGCATAGATCTCCCCTCAAGAGCCTGTAGGAGACAGAATACAGGGACAGGGCCTTGAGGCAGTCTGCACAGGATATTTTACTTATGCCCTGTATTCCTTTAGTGAGGAATCTCTGTGGATGTTCCAGTTGTTGGATATGTCTGGTTAGGTACATACCAAAGGGGCACTGTACTCAATGATAGCTCTGATGAATGCCAAATACAGCAGAACAATGACTTCCTTGGACTTAGAGATGCCATACCTTTGTTTATAAGTTGTGTAACATAGAAAGATTTCCTCACTACTGTAGACACGTGATGTTCAAAGGCTAGATTACTATCTATGTGTGCCCCTAAGTCTCTGACTACTGGGTCAACTCTAAGGGATATGATACTTACCAGGGGTGGATGACTTCCCAAAAGATACTAGTATGCATTTCTTGGAAATTAGTTTTAGTCCATGGCTCTGACACTAGTTGTTTATCTGTGTCAGCCCCTCCTGGAGAACATTTGTGTCAGTGTAGGATTCAATGACAGCTCCTAATTTGCAGTCATCTGCAAATTTAGTTAGCCAGAGACCACTGACATTGGCCTTGACTTCAGATAAATGCCAAAAAGGAATAGCCCAAGGATTGATCACTGAGGGACTCCACTTGTGACTGGCCTCTTTGTAGAGGTGGACTCCCCAATTCTAACTTCCTGGGTCCTGTTTGTGAGCTAGTTGGCTATTCACCAGGTGACGTTTGAGTTTGTACTTAACCTCCTGAGTTTGTCAACAATGCCCGAGTTAGGTATTGCGTCGAATGCCTTGGCCACATCAAGAAAGGACATATGAACTCTTTTTCCCTCATTCATTGCAAGTCCACCAGGTTGAGTAGTTAAGATCTGCCCTTGACGAAACTAAATTGGGTTGGGTCCAGTGTCTGGAGGTTTACTGTATTGCTATTGATCATTTCCATGGCTTTGCATGCAAGATTAGTGAGCCTTATGGGTCTATAGTTTCCAGGGTCTGTAGATGACCCACCTTTATGCAGAGGGATGACTGTTGCTGTTCTCCATTCATGTGTCATGAAGCCTGTTTGGAAGCTACCGTTAAATAGTAATTCCAGAGGCCCTGATAGGTCATGTTTCATGCTATTTAGAGGGCATCCTGGGATATTATCTGGGCCTATTGATGCAGTGTTCTTTGTCTTTGAGAAAGCCTTATGGACCTGTTCCCTAGTGATACTTAGATTTGATGATATTTCCTCTGGGAAGGTTGAGGGGAGAGAGGGGTAAAGTTGGAACTGAATTTATCAGCCAGGGGGTTTGCTATATCTTCTGGTTCATTATAGGTGGCTCCATTTACAGTACCTCTGCACACAATTGTGTATTCCCTTTGAGGCTGCGGACACAGCTAAAGAATGTTTTGTGGTTGTCCTTGCACCTTAATGTCTCAGTGTCAGTAAGGAAAAATAAAAACCCTTTATCACCTTTAACTATAAATGACACCAAGCTGATTGTATATCTCCCTCCTAGATTTTATAGAAAAATGTTTTCTGTATGTGCCAACTATTTTCAAAGTTTTAAGAGTAGTGCTTTTATTCTTAAAAGAAAAAAAACTAAATAATTGTAGCCACTTTGTGAACAAAAATAAAAAAAGAATTGTCACAGAGGTAGTAACCATGAATTTTTGAAGCCGCTTAGTTAAGAAATGTATAAAACTTGAAAATATAAATGGAAATTGGTACTTATTTCCTTGTTAGTAGTTCAGCAACTGTGTTACATTATGATTAGTTGTGTGCTGTTAAGGACTGGATCTAACATAGCTCAGACAACTGGATAAATTATCTGCATCTGTAATGTTTTAATATATAACACCCCCCTGTGTGTGTGTGTGTCTCTCTCTCTCTCTCTCTCTCTCTCTCTCTCTCTGTGTCCCTCTCTCTCTCTCATACATGCACACACACACAGTTTTGTTTTATCTGTTTTTGAACTGAAGCAATGAAGCAAATGTATATGCTTGTCTTTAAAATGGAAAGGTTTAGAACTGCATAAAAGGAAACACTCCATGCAAAGTCTTTTATCAAAATATGGAAATTACCTAAATTTGTTTTTCTGCTACACTGCAGTCTACAGTTTTATCTTGACATATATTGATCATACTAGATTAACTCTGCCTACATCTAGCCTGCATTTTGTTTTTACAATCACTTCAGAAAATCGTAGAACTGATATTAGACATACCATGACTCCGGGCATTTGTAGTTACTTCGCAGGAATATTGGAGTCTGAAGTGAAGAAGATAAGAAGCACAGCTTCTTTATTATTAACATTTCAGGTTTGCAATGTGCAATTGGGCTGCAATTTTTAGACAAGCTAATAAATGAAAGGAAGTTGTTCAGAACAGTAAGCACTACAGAAATCAAGCAAAGCCATCTGCTCTTATGTATAGAGCAGATTTGGTAAAACTGTCTTATTCCATGAGAATTAATAAGAAAACAGTTACCATCTAATGTCACACATAGTATAGAGTTTAAAAGAGGCAACATCAGGGTCAAATATGTCAATAAACCTTGGCTCTGGGATATTGGAGTAAAGAATGCATTTCTGCATCTGAAATTCCTTGCGATTTAAATAGCATTTTAATTACTCAGAATCAATGCCTCTTGCCAACTCCTGTGAGAAAACAGTAATTAATATAGAAGGTGTGTTATCAGTCAGAAAGAATTCTTATCACCTCACGTGTGACTTTTTGCTTGCAATTATTTATGACTGTTTTTAAAAAAAATTATGAAGCATACTGTGTTAAAATGCATGGATTGTTTTTCTGAGTGATGACATTCTGTAGTGTTGAAATGCAATGTAGTCTTGTCATGCATGCAGCATCATTTGAATCAAAATGCAATAATGGAGGTAAATTCACATGTAGGATAGTATACGGAGGTTTTTGCGTCATTTTTTTACATCCTGAAAACTAGAAAAATAAAACATACAAAAGGCATTGATGGCAGACCTGTGTACATAAGGTAAGTTACACCTTAAAGCATCTCTAAAAGGAAGTATATTTTAAGTTTCTACATAAACACAATGTCTAGATTTTCAGTTATTATACTTTACAATATTTTGGCCACTATATTACAAAAGTCACAAGCAGAAGTGCTTTAACACACTTCAGATACGGATTATGTTCTGATAAGAGCACAACAAGCAGCTTGTGTCTTAGAATGCAGCTGGGTATGCTGTTATCAGCACATGACCGTCACCTCATTTATCAGCACATGACCGTCACCTCATTTATCAGCACATGACCGTCACCTCATTTATCAGCACATGACCGTCACCTCATTTATCAGCACATGACCTGCACCTCATTATTCATTGCTGCCAACATAAACATGAATGGCATTAAAAGAATAATTTAGATATTTATGTTATTTGTTTTTGCAACATTTTTGGGGGACCAGCTACCTGCTGACTTTAGATCTCTGGCCTTCTCTTTGGGGCCACCACATTAGGGAGGGGGGCACCAAAACATTCTCTCTACTGGAAAGGTCCTATCCTCTAGGATGGAGGAGCTTCTATGGATGTATGGGCCATGATTCTCTACACGACCAGGGAGAGGAGCGAAGTAACCAGGGCCATCATTCTGTTACCAGGGTGGGATTTTCTTTCTCTCCCTGCTTGCAACTTTACCCAGACGGGCATGCAGTTGTAACATGAGAGAAATGCCTTTACATATCTACTTTGGATGAGAAGTTAAACCAGTGCCCCATATGCTTGGATGCAAAAGATTCCACAGCATCTATTGAAAATAGTAGTGGAAGTTCCATTACGCCCTAGCCAAAATTCTTCCAGTAGTATAAATACCATCTTGGGTTTCCCCTGAAGACAGAGCACTAGCTTAGTGGCACTAACCCAGTCTGAAAAGGGTAAATAAAATAAAAATGTTGTGATGAATCCCTCTTTGGCTCACCGACACACTGTAGTAATGGTCATTCATCACAGTCCTAGTATCACCACTGGGGCTCATGAACACCTGTGTACCAAGTGCATATTCTCATATCCTTTCTTGGCAGAGATGAGTAAGTGGGTGCCTTGTCATTCCTCTTCCCCCCATGCCAGTGCCAACACATGCTTAAACCGATGTCAGTGAAGCAATGTAGCACACTCACCTTTGGTGCAGAAGGCTGTGGGCTCTATTCCCACACCAGATAGATTGGTGAGTGCATCGTCTTTCAGTTGAGACCTTTAACTGAGGCCCCATCTGCCTGAGTTGATGGTAGCTTAACTGGATGTAAAAAATCCCATAGCACCTATTGAACCGAGTAAGGGAAGTTCCCCAATGCTCTGGGGAAATATTCCGTAGGAGTGTAAATACAACCTCAGGTTTACCCTGAAAAGAGGCTGCTAACCTAGTGAGATTAACCCAGTTAACAAAGGACAAATGAATAGCTGAACTTGCCACATCTGGATCATAGTTAGGCCATTATTCCTTTAATTCAATCGAACTGACATTCTTACAGCTTTTACTGTAAGTAATGTATAAAGCTTACTTGTTCAAATGGGTCAGTGCTCTATATAGAACTGCAGTTTTGACCTTCATTTAGTGCTGCCCAAATTGTTTTGGCATTATTTCACTTCTGCAAGGCATGTGCATTATATAAGTTGCATGTTGTTAATTTATTTAAATGGTTGAGTAAATTGCCTGCTAAGGTGGCATATCTTTTCATTGTGCTGCATAACTGCCTAATTTTTTTTACTATAGTCTTACTATTATTTTGCTGTTCCTACGTGGCGCATTTTACATAAGTTGTTTGTTACTAATTTCCCTATCATTATACCGTTCCTACTGACTGTACTATACAGCCTGTTTGAAAGTTTAATTTTTACTCTACAGGACTAGTTATGTCTTACACAGCTGCTGACAATGGCCCTGACCTATTGAGATGCACAATAACCAAAACTCAAATACATCTGAGGAAGGTGTATAATTATTTGGATAACTAACTTATTATCCCCTATCCAAAAGAAAATCAACAAACACTTAATGCTCAAGAAAGAGGGCTAATGATCAACATATTTTAAGGAAGTACTCTGTATAATTGGAATGCAGAAAGTGGAGGAAAGAGGGGTTGTTATATAGACTCTGTGGTACATTTATTCACCTGTCCATCCATTTTCTAAACCTCTTGTCCTAGTGACGGTTGCAATGGTAGTAAACTGAGCAGGGTAAAACAAAATTGTCCACCCCTAGCAACAGTCTTCTGCACATCATGTGAAACCCTCAGGAATTCCTAGGCAAGCTGAGATGTATAATATGTTTCATGTATGACCTGAGTCTTCACAGTGGTTCTTGTCTGGTAGACCTTCCGTGGAGGTACCTCAGAAGGCATCACCACAAGTTGCCTAAACCACCTAAACAAATACCTGTCATCACAGAGGAGGAGTGGCTGTTATTCAAGATCTTCTGAATTGCTAAGCTCTTCACTCTGTCATGGAAAGTAAGTAGGGATACTCTGCAACGGAAACTTAATTTTTTGTACTTGTAAGTGTGATCTCATCTTTTCAGTCACTACACAACTCTCATAACCATAGATGAAAATGTGGGTACAGACTGATCAGTAAACAGTAAGCTTTGTTCAGTGACTCATATTTTGCTTACCCCACCACAATCTGGTACTGTTGTTACATTTCTGCCATTTCTATACCCCCTGGTCAGTCCCATACCCTCAACATTCATTCATGAACAAGAGCTGGAAAACTTCTCTGTTGTAGCTGCTGCCCCCTCAGTAGCAGATAGAAATCCACTGTTTTCCAGGGCAAAAACATTAGAAATTGATTTGAACATTTAGTTTTTTTATATTATCTAAGAAAATTATCTAAGATAATCTATGAGCACACAACGGCCATTAAAAACAAATATTTCAATAATGTTTTGGTCAAACATCCTGTAGAATGTAAAGATTTTAGGAAATTCCAATTTTTTGTAGTTGACAGTGTGAATTTAAATGAATTTGGAGGAATGTGCATCTAGAATGTAAAGAAGCTGACTGGCAAATTAGATTAGTATGTGATAAAAAAACTGGATTTAATGAATTCATTAACAGTAAATGTTTTTATTAGCTCAAAGACTGTAAGTTAATTAGTGTTCACTGTTAATTCATTTTACTACATATATTCTTAATATAATAATTAAATAGTTGTTTATTATTGTATATATATAATTTGTAGTGTATGTGAGCAGAGACCTCTAAAGTTTTAACTTAATTTAATTCATTAATGTGTGAGTGTTAGTCATTGGTTGTGAGGAGTCATGAGACAAAACATTTTTGTTATTTAAAACTTGGAATATTAGAAAGTATTGTTTCTGAAGAAGTTCTAAATTAAATTAAAAAACAAAGGTGCTAAAGCTGATGTCCTGAATTCTCTGCCATGATTTCTTAACTTTATTGAAGGACTCAGGAGATTTTCTTTTTTCTGGAAAAACTCTTTTTAGTTACTAAGGACCTCAAGAAATATGAAGATTTGTTACTAGTGACAATGGACATCAAGAGTTTGTTTACGGTGATTCCGAATGACTATGGTCTACAGGCAATAAGATCTTTCCTAGCAAGGAACAGTATGGAAGTACAACCAATATGTTCCTTGCTGAACTTGTATTGGAAAATAACATCTTTATGTATGGGGATTCTTTCTATTTGCAGACATTGGGTGTGGCTATGGGCACTCCATGTGCAAATAGTTACTCTAATTTGGTTCTGGCTGAGTGGGAACATAATGAACTGATACCCAGCACTTGGAAACAATATCTAGTGTACTACGGCCGTTTTGTGGATGATGTCTTTATACCTTGGAGAGGCAGCTCTACACAATTGGACCTTTTTGTCAACTTTATCAACGGGAGCACTGATTTTCTAGAGTTTGTGGTTAAACATTCTTCGGAGACCATAGAATTTCTGGATGTAAAGATTCATCTGCATCCTGATAGAGGTATCAGTACATGAATTCATAAAAAAGAAACCTGGAGAAATCATTATCTGCATAGGGGGAGTATGCACCCGGGACATATTTTTTATAACATCTTTGAGAATCAGATCTTAAGAACCTCAAGATTATGTACTGAGAATGAAGACTTTGTAGCAGAACAGAGAAATATTGAGACACATTTAAGTAAAAGATCCTATAAAAGAAAGAATCTAAGATTGAAGCATGATCCACAGGAATTAAGGAGAGGAAAGGGACGTCCCTACTTCTCTGAACCCACATCGAGTCATCATGAGAGCCTGGATCCTAAAACTCAGTCACAGCAACTTAAATGTTTGTTAACATACACTGCTGACAATAAGCAAGTATGTGAAGTTATTAGGAAGTTTTGACCGTTATTGACAACTGATGACAAAATAAGAGACACTGTAGGTGAACAGCCCAGATTCCTATACAAGAATAAGAAGAATTTGAAACGTCTCATTTGCAACAAAGATGGATTTGAAAGAAATAGGTCCAATTCTAATAGAAGGGGCACTTTCAAGTGCTTAAGATGCAAAGCTTGCAACTCCATTGACAGCTCCAATGTTTTTGTACATCCATACTCCAGGCAACAGTACAATTTTAATGTCTATGCTGATTGTACTAGTTCCCACATCATATACTTAGCAACTTGCTGCCAATGTAGTGCTTTCTATGTTGGCAAAACAGATCAACGTTGTAAGGAACGTATCCTCAGACATTTGAGGGACATCAAACAGAAAGATCCCAATAATGCCTTAGCAGCCCACGTAGCACAGTATCCTTCTCATTACTTTGTATTTAAGGCCAGAGAGGCAGTCTGTCAGACCACAAGAGGAGGTGATGTTCATAATCGCACAGAGCTAAGGGAAACATGCTGGATAATTAATTTAAGAGCAAACAGATCACCAGGCTTGAATATTATTGTGCCATTAAAACCTGCACTTTAGAATAGAAGGAATATGATTAGCAAGTTTACTTGAATGTTGCTTAATTCATATAATATATTCACACCCATAGCTATAGTTTTCTCATATACAATCCTATAGTAAAGAGAAGCACTGCCCCTTTAATTACAATGAAGGAAATTATACCTCTCTGCTAGCTGGCCTCCATTTGGTTTGCAACAAGGGCGTGTCAGAGAACTAAATGAGGAATGACTGTGATGCCTTATAAATACAAAAGCTGAACAGTCCTTTTTATATGATCTGAGGAAGGCTTATTTGCCGAAAGCGCTTATCGGAAGACTGAGGACTGCTTATTTTATGTTATATTCTTTTCATTAAAGTTTTGATTTTACTATTAAGTTTTACTGCCGTGGTGGACATTAGGAGTTTTTAGTAGACTATAAAGGAAGGAGGAAAATACCAATGATAGTAACCAGAAAGTGCCCTAGAGTGTAAAAGGGGTAGGAAAGGAAACGCTACATAATAAACAGCAGAAATTAACAGAAGATTATATCGTAGATATAGAAGATAGAAAATTAGCAAAAAAGGAACAAAATTCCCACTTATCTCAAAAGTAACTCAAGAGCCAAGGTGACCATGTCTAAGAGTGAAAGCAACAAACAAATAAATTTGCACTGGCTTTGTCCTTGTTCTAATCCAGACTAACACCCCCACCCTTACCCCCCCACCTAGACTCTTAACCCAACTATACTACCGCTACTACTTACCACAATCAGAAATAGCTAGTTGTCTTTACATCCTTTAACATCTTGTCTGACAACGTTGTTACTAATATTATAAATGACAAGAAACTATCTTAACTTGCAACATTTTCTGTATATACTGTTGATAATCAATATCTTGTTATTGTATTAAAGCCAACAACCTGTAATGTTGTTTACTATTGCTGCAACAGTATCTCTATCATGTACATGATGTGGAGCTTTTCTTTCTGGGCATCCACTGAAAAAGGACCTGTGTCCAGTCGGAATTTCCCGGTAAACAAATGTAAATAAATAAAAAACAAGATCTGAGGGAGGTTGGGCTTGGAGCATTATGTATAGGAAGGGAGCTTAAGAGTTGTTTGTTGGCTGCGAGCTAGTAAAATGGTCGAGTCAGATATGGATCCAAATCCCATTGGTTAAGGAATGAATGAAAATTGACAACATCAGATGTTTATTTATACTGTACAGGATTATTAGCTGGTAGCAGAAGAGAGGAGAATAGAGGATAGGAAATGATTATAGGTTAGTTATATTTCTACAAATTAAGAATTAAGTTAATGCAGTATGATAGGTATCATGGATAGGGATCATAGGGTTGGGAGGATGGCCTAATGGTTAAGGTGTTTGCCTTGCAAACACAAGGTGCAGGGTTTGAGTCTCACAAGGGATAATTGGCTAGGCTTAAAATGGCTTGCAAGGGCAGTTAGCTTAGTACTAATCTATGAACCTATGGAGAAAGCTCATGCTAACCTTTGTGTATAAACAGTTGCAAGAATATTGTTTCTATAAGTGTGTCAAGTTTTTCTTAAACTGAGGGTAGGTTGTATGTTTACATAGGTCTAAGCTAAGTTGGTGATAGTTTGCTTGAGCAATTTTTGTGAAACTTTTTTGGGTGGAAGGTTCTATGCAGACTAAGCAGTTGTTTACATATAGGATCTAGAGGCTAATTTTACTTCTCAAAGGTGGGACAATAATTTACAAATAGATGTTTGAAAGGGATAGTTTAAAGAAAAAAAGGCAACAGAAGGTACTGTTAACCACTTCTGGTAACCACGTTGCCTTTTGGAGTGTAACATAGTGGCGTTCCTGCTTAGATGCAAGGGCAATGAATTTACAAATGTTTTGGATATCTGTTTAGATTGGTTAAGTGTTTTGGCTAGAGTTTTGTGTGGTTACTGGGAAGGTAGATTTAAGATGTCATATAAGATTATGAATAACCAGAAATATTTTTGCTTGACTGTTTACATAGTTGGTAATGGAGTAACAGGTGATGAGCTGTTTTCCTACTTTGTCATAATTTGTTCTGTATGAGGTATGAAGGTTAAATTTGTACCCATAAGGAGTTCTAGGTATTTGCATTGGTTTATCTGACTTACTTTATTAGTATGATGAATAGTCGACAGTGGAGAGGATTTGGTATGTCCAAAGATAAAAATCATAGAAGTGCCTTCATAAAGATTTTAAATGTGTTCATCTATTGAACGACAATGTTTTTGATTTAAAATGTATCAGAATAAACACTGTTTACTTGTGTGAGTGTATTAGTTCTCTGGGTGTTGGAAAGTTAAGCTACCTTAGCAAGTATCTGACAGCTAGGTTTGTTGCCAGGTGTATTAGCCACAAATTTGTAAATATATTTACTGCTGTCTGCAGTTTATGATAGCTGAAGAGTTATCTGTGATAACACATCATGTGCATTTCAAATATAGGGTTATTAGACAGCATACTTGAATTTTTAAACTTCAAACTTGGGTCTAGCTTATTAAACAAAATTTAAACTCTTTGCTTGGTGAATGGTTAAGTGGTCACTAATAAGACATGTGACTGATTTGAAAATCAGAGTGGGAGCTCATCATCATATAGGATGGTTTGAGTTTTGGTCAAATAAAACCTGATATTAATAAAGAGTTTAAAGAGAAGCTGCCCTTAGACCTATCTTGGAGAACCCTGTTTAAAAGTGGGACTTGGTGAGTGTGTGACTGGCCTGGTATCATATTTAGGCTTAAGTATTTTAACCAAAGAGTCCAGCAAGCTTAGATATAGAAGAGTGCAGGGAGGTACACATGGGGTGGGATATGGAATGTAGGTGGTATAAATAATATAATTAAGAGGGGGAAGTCTTACTAATGTTAGTTATGGATGCGGTGGAAAGGTAATGATATAGGTGCTGAAACTAATGAGGCGGGAACTTAGAAAACTGGAATGGAAGGACTATTCATGCTTGAAGGTTATTTGTATGACATAGGAAGACAGGGGCAAATGTACCACCAGAAAGCCATACTGGTGGGTTAGTGTTAGCAGCATTATTGATAAAGGAGGAGCTGGGTGATGGAGCAGTGACTACTAGAGGGGAAGGGTTGGTGATCACTTTTTTATGGACTCAATAAAGAAAAGGAGGAAGTAATACAGACATTTTTGAAAATGGAAGGCGAATTGAAAAATGAAGGGGAATGGAATATTATAAGGAAGAGATTTCAATATGGTATTGGAGCTGGAAAGAGGTTATTTGGGATGGCTGAGTTTCATGAAGCATGCCACAGGGCACTTAATAACGGAAAGGAAAATAGTGCTAGTATATGCTTGGAAAGAAACTAAGCAATCAGTCTGTAGATTATTACAGGCATATCCATTAATAAGACAATGACCAGAGGTGAGAATCAAACCCTGTATTATGTGTCTGTGAAGTAATGACCTTAACCATTATGTCGATCCAAACCCCCTTTTTAAGAAATGTGAGGGGCAAGCAAATAAAGTGAATAGGCTTTTTGGTAGCTACAGAAGTCATGGAAGGTCATGAAGGTGATAGTGACTAAGAAGGTGCTGTCATATCATATTAAGGTTACGATAACATGGCACTGTAAGGTAAACAAAGGAAGAAAAGAGAGATAACATGGCACTGTAAGATAAAGAAAAGTAGAAAAGAGAGATAACATGGCACTGTAAGGTAAAGAAAAGTAGAAAAGAGAGATAACATGGCATTGTAAGGTAAAGAAAGGAAGAAAAGAGAGATAACATGGCACTGTAAGGTAAAGAAAGGAAGAAAAGAGAGATAACATGGCACTGTAAGATAAAGAAAAGTAGAAAAGAGAGATAACATGGCACTGTAAGATAAAGAAAAGTAGAAAAGAGAGATAACATGGCACTGTAAGGTAAAGAAAGGAAGAAAAGAGAGATAACATGGCACTGTAAGGTAAAGAAAGGAAGAAAAAAGAGATAACATGGCATTGTATGGTAAAGAAAGGAAGAAAAGAAAGATAACATGGCACTGTAAGGTAAAGAAAGGAAGAAAAGACAGATAACATGGCACTATAAGGTAAAGAAAGGAAGAAAAGAGAGCTAACATGGCACTGTAAGGTAAAGAAAGGAAGAAAATACAGATAACATGGCACTGTAAGGTAAAGAAAGGAAGAAAAGAGAGATAACATGGCACTGTAAGGTAAAGAAAGGAAGAAAAGAGAGATAACATGGCACTGTAAGGTAAAGAAAGGAAGAAAAGAGAGATAACAAGGCACTGCAAGGTAAAGAAAGGAAGAAAAGAGTAAAGGATGGTAGTGGAACCCACAACAGTGGTGGGATATCAGGCTCATTTTGGGGGGATACAAGAAAGTAAGTGGTGCAGTGGAGTGGGAGTGGAGGGTATAGAAGAAGATTAATGTTGAGGCATGAGGTGATGAGGAGGAGTGAGAAAGAGAAAAAGATGAGAAAATTACAGAAGAATGACAAGAAGGCATGCAGACATGGTAATTATGATGAGAAATGAAGTGGCTGTATTGAAAAGGCAACTTCAGGAAATGGAAGACTCTAAGCTTTGGGTGGAACTGGGGAGTAGTAGAACTAGGAATTGGATGATGAGGTAGGTAAACATTAGTGTGTTGAGCTGGAAGATTAAGGGCTAGAATAAAAAGGCATAGGTGGTAGGGATTACAATACTGGGAAGAGGGATACTGGGCAAGAGTATGAAAAGAAGGGGGTGTTACAGCTTTTATGAGGAGTTACACAGGAGGGTTGCTGGTGAGGAATGTACTTTTGAGGACTGGATGGGTCCACTATTAGAGTAGAAAAGGGAAATGTTAAAGGAAGAGATAGGAAATGAGAAAGTAGTGGAGGTCATGTGACATTTGAAAATGTGTGAAGTAGGATGCCCAGATGGATTTACATTTGAATTGTATAAGAAGTTTGGGTTATAAAGTAAAATGAGTTTGGAGAGAGTTTTTAATGACATATTGCAGAAGAACATTATGTGTGAGGCCACAGTTATGGTTCTGACCAAAGGGAATGGACACTGGAAAGATCTAATAAATTACAGATGAATATCTCCATGTAACATGGATGTTAAGCTTTTTTGCTAAAATACTAACAGCTAGTTTGGAGAAAGTAGGCTGATAGTTATATCTGAGGCATAGATAGTTTTTATAAAAGGAAGTTAACATGAAAACATAAAATCTGACTTTCACTTAAAACAGGCAGTTAAAAACGACCACAATCTCAGCTGATAATGCTAGAAAGCACATTGCTTCAATCCATCTTCTTCCAGCAATCCTTTATTCCTCTCCCATTTTCACACACCTACAATCTACACAGAAAGGTCAGCTAGAACAATGAGTTACTAGATTAAGAGTTAATTTACCTCATAGGACACACTGCTATCTGACCCTGAAACAGTTAACCTGGACAGAACTACCACACTACAAACTTTATCACAGGTAGTGACCATTCATAGTCTCAGTAGCAAACTAGGACATTGTCCTTCTCTAAATGGTGTTTTCACATATAACTCTAATAATGGAATTTGTACTCCACAGACAAATGGCAGCTACTAGTAATGAAATCAAACATCTCAGCAGGAGACTTCCCATACTTCAGCTACATCTCCAGAAAGTGGGGCTTTTTGACCCTTGGGTCTCCGCTAAAAATGGGCTCCTACCCAATCCAACTTTCTCGGTAATCAGATGTCAATAAATAAATAAATAAAACTCCATCCTTCTCCCTTTCAGACAAGTTGTCAATCTAAAATCCTTGAGACCACAACTAAAAGAGCACCTAGCAGACTTCAGGCTGTTCTCCTGAATTTTTCTAGGCTAAATCCCACCTTACACCTCCTTACTACAGGTAACACCTCAAACACACAGGAATCAAAAAGGCAGAAATGCACAGCTCTACTTGGCAGAATAAATGTTTGATTAGTGCTTTCATTCCTTTAAGTAGAAACTTCTTCAGATAAAAAGCACACAACAAAGACTAGTTTATAAGCTCAGGTGCTCTAAATACAGGGCATATGACCGCCAAACCCTCAAACAGAACAAGCTGCTTTTTTTAAAGCAACAGTAGCAAATATATAAAAAACATATAAAGTGCAAACAACATAGAACTTTAAAAAGCTATAAACATCTTGCAGGTGCAAATTTAAATGTATAGATAATAATAAACCTGATCTCTCCATTGCTTTTAACTTCAAAATACATGCCAGCAATATTTGATCATTCAAACCTGGCCAATTGTTAGTATTTAAATGCAACTGCCAGTACATCTCATGCCTCTCTATATTTAGAGACCATGCACAACTCCTCATACTTGGCATAACTTTTCTAGAATAATACATTTAAAGTGATATCCAGGATGGATGCAGGGAATAGGTGGACTGAGTAGCCTTACAGAACTAACAACACACCAAGCTCCCTCCATAATGAAGCAGATAATGTTTATAACCTTTTAAATGGGAGGGGGGTAAATGTGGCAAATGCTTGTGGCTTTAATATGAATAACAATTTGCCAATTTTAAATGACTGGCTAAAAGCAAACATCGAGCTAACAAATCAATCATCAAGGGCTAACACTACATTAAGTCAGAGGCTAGCAGAGTTTGATTACAAACTAATGAAAATAAAAAAAACTACAGTTAGAAAATACAATAAAAGTAGGAAGACCTAGAATGAATGAAGTGCTCTCAATGTTATAACAGATAAATCTAATAGCCCAAAACAAAAGAGCACAAACACTGCTGATAGAATATACGACTTTTAATAGATTAGCACTTTCACGTCAACAGATGCTTTTTCAGATCATTAAAACATACAACAGTAAACCATTTAAATATATGAACATGCTCTTTACAAACCAATCAAATCATTTTACAAAGTGCACGTGACCTTAAATGAGGTTTCAGTGATACAGTTTCATTTAATCCAAATCCTTTATCTGATTGCACTAAAATGATCCATCTGACTTTACTCTGTTCTCTCTTCTTCTTCAAATCACTCAAATGCATGTCATCTGACAACACCTGTATGGCCATAAATGCAAAATGATGCTCACTTCCAGAATTTATAATATGTCTTGCTACAGCATTCCTGCTGTAAGACCTCCTAATACGATACAAATATTCCCACATGCATTCTTTCAATGACTGGTTAGTCATACCTACAAAAAATGAGGGGCATGCTCTGCATTTGGCCAAATAGACTAAGTTCCAAGTACAACAATCAGCATGGAAATCAAATCAATAAGTTTACTTTTAAAACTTAGAGCAGCTATAGTTTGATATTAACAGTTTTAAATTGGGACAGTGATTTCCCGTAGGTCTATGTGAGAATTATTTATGTGTATTCTCCTTTTTAGCAATGTTGGATTTTGCCCACTAGATAGTGATATTGAATTGTAAATAACGTACAGTTCTTGTTTAATCTTGGTTTACACATTCAATTATTTAAAGAAAAAATATATTTTTTTAAATAGACATAGGTAAGATTAAATGTATGTTATTTTTATATATTGTATTGTTTTAGATCTTAGAGTTAGATTTTATATTTAAATATAATATATTTATAGTTAGGTAAAGTGTTTCTTTTTTATATTTTTAAAAGACATTTGGAAATGGCTTATTGCTTTATACGTGAAAGGATTGTATTGGTGGTTTGGGATTGTGATTTGGGATAAAGAACAACTCAGTAAACTGTGGCATACATCTGATGAAGTCTTAATTGATGAAAATGCTGATGTATTGTAGAAAAGTTTATGTTCTGAGTGTTATGTGATTTCATTTTATATCAATTAAAGCCTTCTAATCTGTTTCATGGTGTGACCCTTCTGTCAGTGCCTTTTGGTGATTTATAAGCTTATTTTGGCACTGTTTTTCTCCTTTTTTGTTGTAATACTTAATAATGGAAAAATATTATTTACAGGTTAAAGATGGAATTTGAAATGGGTAATGTTGGAAGTAAAGATGGTTAATTAAAGGAAGTGGAGTTTCTTTAGTGAGTAGGGGTGGATGCTGATAAATGAATAAGGAAGCATGTTGGTAAATTTTGGAATGGTATGAAAAGTAGAGCTCGTACAATGTGGAATTCTTAGATGACTTGGGGAATGAAAAGATTAAGGTGGTACTGATAGATGGGAATAGGGGAGGGAGTATGCAAGGTACTTGATGATCAGTTCAGAGAAATTAGGATTTTTATTGTTTAGTGGGCCAGAAGAAAAATTTAATCCCTATTTATTTTTATGGTTAGCTTTCACACACTATCCAAATAGCTCTATTATATACTCTTTTAACTTTATTCCAGTATTTAGGGTTACCTACATACTGTAATCCCTGCTTCAACTGATTGCTCTTTTCAGCTCCTTACCTCTCTTGTCTCTACCTGCTCCATTCGCCCTACTGGCTCACTCTGATCCCCTACCCTACCCCCAATTAACACCCACCTCTACTGCTCCTTAGCTTATACATCCTCACCACACCCTCTTCCTCTCCAATCCAATCGCAATAGTCATCTTGTTAACATTCTACATACACCTCTCTCTAATCACCTCTAGTATAACTCCTCCTCTTTAAAGAACACCATTAAGCCTATTAGTCACTATGCAAATACAACCTTTCCAAATCCAACTAAGGCTCCTAATCATTGTCTTTCTCCTACTTTCTTTAACAGCAACCTACCTGCTAACCTCATATGAACAGTTAAAATATTTACAGCTGAAATTTCCTAATGCACAAACAACTACTATACCTCTAATTAACTCCGAAGAACACATAAATATAACATATTTACTTAGCTATTTACATGCTAAATATCACAGACTGACCCATATCAAATACAACTATCTAAAACCTATAAAACCTCTTCACCATTACTTTAACCTCCACAATCTCTTAAACAAACTATTACACCTCTCCTTACTAGATGGGGACATTCATCCTAACCCAGGACCAGGGCAAAAAACAAACACAGAACAACAAAGTCATGTTCCTGCTACCCTAAATATCCCATCTAAATCTCCCAACTCATTCTATATAGCTCACCTCAATATTCACAGCATAAATAATAAAATTGCCTATCTCCATGATCTTCTGGATGTTATTTATTTATTTATTTATTTGCAGTTGGTTTACCAGGATAGTCCATTGGGCCAAAATAACCTGTTTTCAATGGAGTCCTGGGGAGAAAAGCTCCAAAAACAATTAGCAAGGTTACAATAAGGTATTTAGTTTCAATTATACAATTCCTATGGACTTGGAAATACAGCAGACTAGTGTACAAACATATACAGATATAACAATCTTGTATCGCTGAAAACAATTTACAATATAGAAACTGAGAGGCTTTTACAACTTAGCATGGGTTACACTGGAGATATCTTTTATACATTCAGGATGAGTAGCTTAATACAATCAAGAAAAAGGTATATGAGCTGACATAGAACCTTTCAATATAGAAACAGAGAACCTTTTCCATCAGAGGGTATATTTACACTAAGGTACCTTTAAGTATTCAGAAAAAGCTAATACAAGCAAGAGCAAGATCTATGAGTTTAGGAGAGTAAGTAGAAATTCTCATTATGAATAGGGGAGGAGAAGTGAAAATTCTCAGTATGAAGAGATTATGTTTGGTGGGAGCAGGAGCATTCCCACTGGGAAATTAGGTGTGAGTAAAGGGATTTTTTGAATGAGAAGTGATTTGTGATGGTACGAATGGATGGGGGTAAGGAGTTCCAGAGACGAGCAAGACTGTAGGATAAGAGATTTTTTCCAGGGGGACGAATTGGTTTATACAGTTCAATTAAGTTTTGGTTGTTAGATCTTAGAATTCTATCAGGGGGGTGCATTTTGAAGGTAGATGAAAGGGATGGGCAGAGGAAGGGATTGAAGATGAGTTTGTGTACAAGAGTCAGTTGGACTTAGGTGAGGTGATTGGGTAGTTCTAACCATTTTAGTTTGTGGAGAGCTGAACAGTGGTGTGAGGAGGACTTATGGGAGGTAGCAAACTTGACAATTTTGTTATAGCAAGAGGAGAGTTGTGTTTTGAGAGAAGATTGTGGGTTAGTTAGAAGTGGGGCTCCATAGAGGAGGGATGGGATGAGAAATGTGGTCGATAGGGTGAGTTTGGTGGAGGGTGTAAGATAACGATTCTGTCTGTAGAGCATGCCGAGTTTTTGGTGTTTTTTTTTATATTTAGTTGAAGATGGGAATTTAATTTAAGCTGACTATCAATTTGGACCCCAAGTAATTTGGCCTCAGATACCAGTTCTAAGGGTGTATTGTTGTGACTAGTAACAGTGAAATTACTTGGATTGAAAAAGGTAGCTTTAGAGGGGGTGAATACCATTACTTTGGTTTTGGAGGCATTGAGTACAAGGTGATTTGTTTTCATCCATTGTTCGGTGGTTGAGAATGCATCTTGAGTAAGCTTTAGCAGTGTGGGGATGGAGGTAGCAGAGCAGATTATAGCTGAATCATCTGCGTATTGGATAATTTTAGTTGAAGGGATAGAGTTATGGAAATCGTTTATGAATATATTGAAAAGCAGGGGACCCAGTATAGATCCTTGGGGAACACCGGTTGGGGTGTTGATGAAAGGGGAGGTGGCTTTTTTCCATCTCACTGCCTGATATCTATTGGATAAGTAGCTAGTGAATCAGTTCAGAGAAGAGGGTGACAAGTTAAGCTTGGAGAGTTTAGTTAGTAATAAATTGTGGGAGATAGTATCAAAGGCTTTAGAGAGGTCTAGTAGGAGGGTAGAGACAATGTGTCCTGTGTCCTGGGCTTTGTTTACAGCTTCCAGGAAGGAGAGTAGGGCGGTCATAGTACTGTGTCTTGGTCTGAAACCATGTTGTGTTGGAGTTGGTAGGTTATTGTCTAAGAGGTATGGTAGGAGTTGTAGGTGAATACACTTTTCTAAAAGTTGAGAGATAGGAGATAGAATAGCGATGGGACAGAAATGAGTAATATTGTTATTGATGCCTCCTTTGTGCAATGGAACAACAAAAGCCTTTTTCCAGATTTGGGGTACCGAGCTTTCTTAAATGGAAAGGTTGATTAAAATGCTGATTGGGGTAGGCAATGGCTTCAGCAGCTATACTGAGAAAGTAGGAAGGAATGTTATCAGGGGCATTAGAGCATGGTTTTAGTTTCTGCAGTAGTTTTTTTATGGTGGATGTGGGTATACGTTTTAGTGAGAATGGTGGGGGGAGGGGGATTTGAGAATGTTGATGATGGAGTGGAGATAGGGGGATGAGCAGTGGTGAGGGGTGAAAAGTTGGTAGGGGAGGATTGGGGTGTAGTGGGGGGTATGGTGGGGTTTGAAAATGAAAAGGATGAGGTTAGTTTGGAGATAGAATCAATGAAGAAGGTGTTGAATGGAGTGGCCAAGTCTATGTCAGGAGTGTTAGGGTCTGGGCTCGGGTTATCTGGTTTGTTGGGATTGAGGAGGGTAGGCATGCATTTCCAAAATTTTTGAGGGTTTGTTTTGTTGTTTTGGATTATGGAGAAGTAATTTTGTCTATCGGAGATGAAACGTTTTTTTACTTTGTTTCTGAGTGTTTTGTATTCGTTATGGGCTAGGGGAGTCCTATGTTTCTGATATGATCCATCCCTTACCTCTAAGGTGCATAGTTACTAGTGTGTTTTTTGTTAGCCAATTGGCAGTTTTGTTTTTTATTTGTTTTGTTTTTATGGTGGCTTGTTGCTCTAAAAGGTTTAGAAAAGTTGAGTTAAACTGGGCGACAGCCTGTTCCAGGGGTAGAGTTTTTAGGGTGTACCAGTTGATTGCTTTTAGAGAGTTGGAAAAGGTAGTGGGGTTAAAGTTTTTTTGGCAGCGAGTAGTAATAAAACTGTGAGTAAGATGTAGAGGTGAAGTTAGTCGGTGTGTGAATGTGGGCAAGTGGTCACTAAGGGAATCAGGCAGGGTGCCTCTATGTGAGAAGTAATGAGGGTGGGCAACTAATATCCAGTCTAGGATACTATCACTGGTGAGGTTTTTTGAGGGCCGAGTTATGGAGTTGATTAGTTGAGAAAAGTTGTAAAGATTAATGTTAAGTGGATTTGTGGGAGACTGTATTGTAGACCAATTAATATTCATGTCACCCATAAGTATAGTTTCATTGTTAATGTTATTGGAAAGCCAGGAGAGGATATCTTCTAGTGTAGAAATATTGTTGCCTGGGGGGATGTAGAGGGAGGCTATGCATATGTGTTTGTGTTTATTTACTTGAAGCTGAGCCAGGAGTAGTTCTGCATTATTGAATTGGGGAGTTGGTTTGTTGTAAGGGGTAACTGTTAAGGAGGATTGGTATAGAAGGGCTACTCCACCTCCTTTTTTGTTTGTTCTATATTTTCTGATTATAGAGTAGTTGGTTGGAATTACTTCTGAATCTTTTATATGAGGTTTTAACCAAGTTTCAGAGATGGACAAAATGTCTGGTTTGTTATATGTAAGCCAGGCATGCAGATTAGGGATTTTGTTAACTATACTTTGGGAGTTTAAGGAGGTGAGTAGTATGGATTTATCTGTTGGCGGGGATGAGGATGGGCCTGGGTTGAGGTGTATGTCTCCTAATAATAGAATAGAAGTCAGATATAGCATTAGGTTGGGGAGGTACTTTGTTTGCTTAGAGACGGGGTTGAGTTTAGCTAGATTTAAGGTAGTTGTTGTAGGGTTCGGATAGTTGTGAGGAGTAATAAGTTTATAAGAGATGAAAAGATGGTGTTTTATGGGGTATAAGCATGGAGAGATTGGGAAGTGTGAATGTAAGACAGGTAGGTTAAGATGGTTAGTAGTGTGAAAGGAAGGAGTGTGGTTATAGTTAGTTGGCAGGGTCAGGTAGTAGATATAGGATATGTTGAGGAACAGTACTAGATGAGTACAGAAGGATGTTCATTCCTTTGATATACTTTGTTTAACAGAAACATGGCTAAAACCCACTACACAAGATGTTGAAATTATTCCATCTAGGTACAACATCTTGAGACAAGACCGCAAAGTAAAAAAAGGAGGGGTGTTGCTATCCTCTATAAAGAAGGGCTACAAATATCTATACTAGATCTTGGTTCCTCTTCTGAAAACAAGGCAGAAATCATTAGCACCAAACTTCAACTTAATCCCAGCAAATCCCAAAATATAATATGTATCTACTTGCCCCCTGGTAACATCACCACTCTGGAAGGTATCCTTGCTGAACTCTCCACAAAAATTCCCCAAGAGACAATAATTCTTGGAGACTTAAATATAGACTGGAAGGACTGCTCTATTGAATCACCAACCTTCCATATTAACCTTAATGGCTTCTCACAAACAACTCCCCAACCAGAATTTATAAACCCAATAACAAAGAATCCATCCTAGACTGGATTCTAATAAATAATCACCAACTCTATAATGTAAGGACCCTCTCTGATGATGTAAGTGACCATTCTCTCACTTACATAATCAGGCAAAGGTCAAGCTCACACAACCCAACCATATATAAAATAATAAGAAGCAACAGAAACTTTAACCCCAATAACTTCCAAGCTGAACTAAAAGAATGTGATTGGTCACCTATAAAATACCTCCCACTTGACAAACCAACAAACTACTTTAACTCAAAATTCTTAACAATCCTTAACCACCATGCAGCAAAGCGTTCCATCAAAATTAAATCAAACAACCCCATGGCTTACAAAGAAAACCAGGCAGAAAATTCAACATAGAAATAAAGTTTGAGCACTATAGAGAACAACTAAAAACCCTGTAGACCAACAACAATTCAGACAAAAAAGTAATGAGACTAAGAAAGCTATACTCGAATATAAAAAAACTTTTACTTCCACCACCAACAGACCAACCAAAATAATCCACAAAAGTTCTGGGCCAGCATAAACAGACTACTTCAACCAGGCCAATCCGCAACACCACCCCCTATAGGATCAAATTCCGACAATCCAAAGCAAACTGCTAATGTTTTTAATACCTTCTTCACTGAGACCATCCAAACACTTACTAATCAACTAACAGTCGATAGCTCTGCCCTTCCAACCAATACTACTAACTCTCTCCCAACTCTAAATGTGCAACCTGTCCCATCTTCCCTCATCTGCATCCTCTTATGTAAACTAAAACCTACTACCCCCTCAGCTGACCAGCTACCTGCTAAATACCTGCAAAAGGCAGCCAAAGTCATAGCTTATCCTGCATCATTGCTGATAAATAGAACCATACAACAAAGCACTATTCCCACCATCTGGAAAATCTCCTATATTATCCCCCTACACAAGGGTGGAAACTCCAGAGAATATTATATCGTCCCATAGCTTTACTTTCCCCATTAGCTAAAATAATGGAAAAGTGCATCCGCAGACAGTTTTAGACCACCTACTCCAGAACAATTTACTGGCCAAATCTCAACATGGCTTCAGTCCTTTCCACAGTACAACAACTGCACTCCTATCCTTCACTGACAGCATCAATAAAAAACGTAATAATCTTCTCTCTTCAGCACTTTTCATTGACCTTTCAAAAGCATTCAACATGGTTAACCACCACTTACTTCTCAATATTCTAAAATCCTTCTCTCTGGACACAAAGACTATAAAATGGTTCCAGTCCTAACTTGATAATAGACAGCAGGCAGTGCTATGAGACAACAACCTTTCACTCCATCTCCCAGTTACCCTAGGTGTTCCTCAGGGCTCTATATTGGGCCCCCCCTTTTCTCAATATTTATCAATGACCTCATCCTAGCTATTCATTTAACTAACTGTGTACAATACGCAGATGATTCAACAATAATCTGCTCTGCTAAATCTCAATCCCAACTACAGACTCTAACTCAGACTATGTTCAATAAAACAGAAAATTGGTTTCTACAATGCTGCCTCCTATTGAACCCCCCAAAAAAACAAACTCCTCCTCTTCACTCCTACCTGTAAATCACTCCCAATGAACTTTTCAGTCTTATCCAATAATGGTACACTCATATCTCCCGATCCAACAACTAAACTTCTAGGGGTAACCATTGATAATAACCCGAACTTTGAAATCCATATTGACAATACCATAAAAACTGTCAACAGGAAACTAGGCTCCCTCTATAGGATAAAACCCTTTCTCTCCCCACTAGCCAGAACCACTATTGCCTATTCCCACCTTATCTCCACACTTCTTTATGCTTCTTCCATATATACTAACTTGTCAAAAAATAACCTTAACAAGCTAGCCAACGCTTACAATAGCATTGCCAGATTTGCTACTGCTTCCTCCTTTAGGACCCATCACTGCCATAATCTGAAACAATTAGGCTGGTTAGAGCTTCTGAATCAGATTCACTTTAAAGAACTCACCATTGTGCACAAAACCCTTTTCCAACCTACCAATACCCCAATACTTGCTAGTCTCATTACCCAATATAAGAACCTTTCAACTTTATGCTCATCCAATAAACTACTTGTATCAACATGTAAATCTAATAACATGGCAAGAGATGCTCTGTTCTCAAATGCAGTTGGAAAGTATTGGAACCAACTCCCCCATGAACTTACATCACTGTCTTCATTTACACTTTTTAAACACAATCTGAAACTTTATCTTAAAACCCATTGGTTATGTCTCTGTACAAATCCAGACTAATCTCGTACTATATCCCAAATACCCTCGCTTAAGACATAATTCCTGCTCTATCTGTGTCTTTTTAGATCAATGCCTATCCTTGGCAAAAACATATCTTATCCTAATTGAAATAATTTAAATACCTAGTTAAATTCTTCTGCATATAATTCTAAAGCATCCTACCCTAAGGCAGGCAACAAGTATTGTTTAAACTGTGAGCATTGCTGAACTGTTGAAACTTGAAGTATGCATTTGTTTAACAATTACTTTCTAGTTACTAATGAAGTCTTGTACATAAAGTCTGAAATATCTTATCTAACGCTTGTAACATGCTTTTTGTATAAACTGTGAAGATTCCTGAACTGTTTAAAATTTGTAGTATTTAACTGTATAACAACTAGTACCTGTATGTTAGTAGTCTAGTAATCTCTTGGAGCTTATCTCCCTGGGACTCTACTGAAAATGGACATAAATCCAGTTAGACTATCCCGGTCAACAAATGTAAAATAAAAATAAAATAAAAAATAAAAATAAATAGGGAGAAGAGAGTGTCTACTTCATAGGAAGAATGAAAGGGAAGTGTTTGAAGAGAGAGACAAGACTGGGCAAAGATAACGAATGGAAGTTTGAGGTGGTAAGATATCAGTGGAAATAAGAAAGTGAAGTATTGATAAATGAGGATGTATAGGAGGTAACCAAGAATTTAATCGGGACTCGTAATGTAAAAGGATCCAACATGGGTGGAACAAGACCCCAGTGAAACTGATGAGAGAGGGCTAGGGACCGGAGGTGAGATGTTGGAGGTGTGCTGAGCTGGAGATGGACCATTTGCATATGTGCTTGTCTGGCCAGTGTTAGTGCCACTATTAAAGCAGGTGGTATAGCTCTTTAGGAAGATGTATTGTGTAGAAGTTGAGGAGACTCCATTGTCCTGTCTTTTTGCAGTAGAATCAAATAAGGAAAGGTGGAATTTTAATGAGCATTCAGAGGTGCAGATAGTAGGGGAGGGTACAGAAATAAAGATTGTTGTGAAATCTGGGAAAAGGAACAGGCATGTAAGTTTACTGAGTGGGTTGGGAGAGAGATGGTAAAGAAAATTTGGAGAGGAAGTGCTGGGATTAGTAAGATAAAGTAGACGAGGGAAAATTGACAGAAGGTCATGAAAGAAATGGGCAGGGAGAGGATAAGAAAGGAAGTGGTAAAACTAAAATTATGCATAATAAAATAAATTAGGGAGATGACTGTTTACAATGGCCTCAAAGACAACTTGGGGTCTGATAGCTACTTCACATGGTGTGGTGGATGAAGGAGAGCTAAAACTGAGAGCTCTCCATTGCTGCATGATTCTAGTAATGAATTTGGGTGGCATTCTTTGTGGTAGGAGAGAGAATATAACTAGTAGGAGTAACTACAAGGTATGGACATGTTGAAATGCTGTGTTTTAAAAGGATTTAGGACTGCATATTCTCTGAACCATTTTTTGTTTTGTTTTGTAAGAGATGAAAGAGGTCAAACAGTGTAATGTATTCCTTTTATGTTTGATTTTCATTAATGTATTAAAAAAAAGACTGTAAAGGAAAAATTGTGACAGACCTGAAACTCAAAATGATCTTTTGTATACATAACTTCCAAAGAACTACAGATTAGTGTGGCATACACTATAAAGTCTTGCCTAGTAACCTTGATGTGGTAATGAGTGAAAGGCCTTAGTTAAGCTAGCGAAAACCACACTAGTTTTCTATCCTTCATTGCTATATTTATGAATAATATTACTGAGGGTGGGTACTGTAGTACTAGTTAAATATCTCTTCCAAAAGTCATCGGGTGCAGTTAAAGGAAGCCATAAGTTTATATGTCAATTTGTAGATTAGAGGATACAGCCTTGTCACATAGACTTGTCAAGAGAGATACTAGTTTAGTGGGTATGTAAGATTCTGTGATATTTTGTAGTTCTTGTTTGAGTAGAGAAATTATTCTAGATATATTCTAAAGTTTAGGAAGAGAAACAGTGGCTAGAACTGAGTTAATTGTTTAGCCAACAGCAACAGCTATGAATGCATCACAAGTCTCGTGAATTTTTGGTGTTGCCAGTCTTGACTTGCTCTTGTAGAAATAAGTATGGTTCATAGCCAGTGATTTAGATATTAATATTCAACCGGCTTCCCAAACATTGAATGAGGGAAATTTATTTGGTCCAACTTTTCATTCACATTTGTGTGATGTTAGTATTTCTCAGTGCAATTGTTGTTAGTGTACATAGTGTGGTATCGTTATTATAACACTAGTATATATAGCTACGGGGTGTGAGGGTGAAGTCCCACCCATGTGGACTGTGCCTGCAAAAACATTAATTCTGATGAGCTCATTTCTTTGTCAATTTTGAGTGAGGAATTTCTTTCAGTCATTTGTATATTGGTCATAATAGGGGAAGCATGCTTACTGGGTAAAAGAGAAAATGAGAGGTGAAGCCACACAGACTGGAAGCAGTGACATCTGTGTAAGGACTAGTGTTATTGGTTACCTAAACTGGGTGTGACAAAGTCTGCAGATATGTAAACTACTGATGTGGTAGATCTGAGGTGTTGGCCCTCATGGCTCTGATTAATCTTGATAAATCTTTTCTTTATTTATTTTATTTTACATTTGTTGACTGGGCTAGTCTAACTGGATATATGTCTATTTTCAGTAGAGGCCCGGAGAGATGAGCTCCAAGACATGATCAATCAAATACAAATACAAGTACAAACAACAAATGGCAAATATCATAATAAAAATCATCAATGGTAACATGTGCAGTACAGCATACAGGTTAGCACAGGATGTACAATGAGGGCAAGAGTCATAAACAGTACAAATTACTGGTACAGAAACATCATACAGGTAAAGTCCATAGTAGAAAAAGGAAGTTAGTTGTGTAGTGATGTTACTAAGGATTTACTTAAAAATAGGTATCTACAGAGGATAGAAATAATGTAAAAAAGGGAGAGATGACAAATATATGGTACGAAGGAAGATATAACAGTGGGTGATAAGTAATGGATAGGCAAAGTCAAGTTTGAAGAGATAGATGACTAGTCCGGTTTGGTACAGGGGTATAGCCAGTATGATTTGAGGTAAAGTTTAAGTCTGTTTTTGAAGAGTGATAAAGAGGTGAGTGAGGAGAGGTCATTAGGGAGAAGATTCCAGGATTTACCTATAGTAATAGAGAAGAGAGAATCCCCAGCCCTTTTATTAGGTTTAGAGGTGTGTACAAGAAGTTTGTGTGATAAGTGTAAGGACTTCAGATTTTTATAGGGGGGTGATGAGGCTAGATAAAATTGAAGTATTAGAAGGTTTATAAAGAATGTTGTGGGCAATGGTTAGTTGGTGGAATTTAATCAGGTGTTGTAGTTCTAACTATCCTAGCTGCTTTAAATTTATACAATGGTGGGTTCTAAATGGGTTGCCTTTTGCAAATCTCGCAATGTTATTATAGGACATTTCCAGTTTGCTGAGGTTATTCTTGGATAGATTAGTAAAAATGTGTGAGGCATAGAGGAGTGTAGAGATTAAATGAGTGTGAGCTATAGCAGTTACAGTCTTTATAGCATTGTTGATGTGGATGTCGAAGTTCCGATTATTGTTGATGGTGACACCAAGTAGTTTGGTGGTAGGGTCTGGAGATATTATAGTACCATTGGTGGATGTCACAGAGAAATGAAGAGGACAGGACTTTTGAGTAGGATTGAAGAGGAGGAGTTTGTTTTTTTTGGGTTCAAAAGAAGACAATGCTAAGTGAACCATTGTTCAACTATGTTAAATACCTTCTGGGTAAGAGAGTGAAGGTCATGGGAGGACGTAGCTGAGCATAATAGTGTGGAGTTGTCAGCATATTGTATGCAAGTGGCTTGGGGGATAGCTAGGTGAAGGTCATTAATAAATATGGAGAAGAGGGGAGGTCCTAGTATGGACCCCTGAGGGACACCTAGGGTAACGGGTAGATAGGTGGTTAGAGTGTTATGCCATAATACTGCTTGCTGTCGCTTGTCAAGGTAGGATTGGAACCATTTTATGGAAAGTGGGTCTAATGACAGAGATTTTAGTATGTTTATGAGAATCTGGTGGTTTACCATGTCAAATGCTTTACACAGGTCGATAAATAGAGCAGAAGAAAGATTATTCAGGTTGTGGTGCCTGTTAATGTAATCAGTAAAGGAAAGGAGGGCAGTGGTAGTGCTGTGTGAAGGTCTGAAACCATGTTGACAGATGGAAAGCAAATTGTTTTCAATTAAGTGGTTGAGTAATTGCCTATGGATGCATTTTTCCATGATCTTAGCTAAAGGAGAAAGTAGGGCAATGGGGCAATAGTTTGATAGGTCAGTGGAGTGTCCACCTTTATGCAGGGGGATAATATGGGAGACTTTCCATAAGGTAGGGATGTGACCTTCGCTAATAGTTCTATTGATCAGTATGGAAATAGGGTAGGCAATAGCTTTGGCTGATTACTATAGATATTCAGAAGGCAGTAGGTTTAAAATGAAAAGGAGGGGGTGGGGTTGAGGTATAGGAAGGTAGCGTGATGGTATTAGGTAATTGTTGACTAGATAGTGTTTGGATAGCATCTGTAAAGAAGGTATTGAAGGTATTAGCTGTATGGATGGAATTTTTTTGGTCTGTATTTTGAGGGTTTGGTGTAGTGGATTGACCTGGGTGGAGTAACTGCTTAATGCTAGCCCAGAATTTCTGTGGGTTGCTGTGATTAGGTTGTTGAAATTGTAGGTAATAGTTTCGTTTATCAGAAAGTATAGCCTTCTTAGTTTCATTTCTTAGCTGTCTAAAGGTTTGTTGGTCTACAGGGATTTTAGTCATTCACCATTTGGCCCAATATTTATTTCTGAGTTGAATTTTATGTTTGGTTTCATTGGAAAGCCATGGGGCAGAATTGGCCTTAATTCTAATAGATCGGGTTGGAGCGTGATGACTGAGAACGGCTTCATCTAAAGGGAGGTGTTTTAAGGGAACCCAATTGCATGCTCTTAGTTCCATTTATAATAGACCAGGGTTACATTTCTTTTTGGATCTGATACTTCTAATAGAGGTTGGAATGGGAGTGCTGGCTTTATGCCTGATGATGTAGGTAAGTGAGTGGTCACTTATATCATCAGGGAGGGTTCCAGAATTATAGTAGTGAGTAAGATTGTTTGTAAGAATCCAGTCTAATATGCTTACTTTCTTGTTAGCTTTATTTATTCTGGTGGGGGAGGTAATGGATTGAGAAAAAACATATAGGTTAATGTGGGTGGTAGGGAGGCTGCTGCAGTAGGAGTTCCAATCTATATTTATATCACCTTGGATTATGGTTTCTTGAGGCAGGTGTTGGGATAGCCAGCAAAGGATATTTTCCATGGTGGCTACATTATTTCCAGGGGGCAGATACATACAGATAATATAGATTGATTTAGCATTGTTAAGTTCAAGTTTAGAAATCAGAATTTTAGCATTGGAATCAAGAGGTAGATTACAGTTGTATGTGGTTAACTGTAAGCCAGATTTAAATAGAATAGCAACCCCCACCGCCTTTCTTAGCTACTCTGTCAGTTCTTAGGATATTATATCCAGGTGGGATAATTTCATTGTCTTTGATAACAGGTTTTAGCCATGTTTCTGTTAGGCAGATAATGCCAAAGGAGTAAACTTCTAAGAGAGCTTGGAGTTGAGTTATTTTGTTGTTAATACTACGTATAGTAAAATGAGCTAGTAGGAGGGAGTTAGATGGTTTAGCAAGGGGATAATTAGTTGTTTGATTGTGGTTATGGAGAGAGATAGGGGTTGCTGTTGGGCCAGGGTTAGGATGAATGTCACTGTCCTTTAATGTGAGGAGTTGTCCTAGATAGCTTGGGTTAGGGAACTTGCTGTACAGAAATAACACTCTCCTGAGATGTACTGTATTATATTTAATGTGTAGTATTTTATGATACTTTGCAAGTAGGTAGCTGGGTGAACATGTTATGTTTGCATGGTTATGCAGGTCTGGTAAGGTACATTTTCTTCAACATTCTAGATGAATAATTTGCTGCCTGAAGCTTTTTAAATTTCCAGGCAATATTGTTTGTTTCTTATTAAAGAGTGATGAGCTGAGCAAAAAAGAAATTGAATTTATTTATTAATCTTTTACAATTACTCTTAATGGAGCAAAAATGCAGTCAACTGGAGTGGTTTGTTATAATTTTGTTAAGTAAGCCAAACCTGTTTTCTGACCGACTAAAGACTTAAATAAATGTATTCCGGGAATAAACAACTACTTCAGCATAATAGTCTAATAGAATAAAACAAACCAAAGTAAAATTGAGACACCTTTCTTATAATAAAGGCGTTGTGATTTTACTTTGGTCTATTTTCTGATAGTAGATACCGTTTTTAACTTCAACGGCGAGCAAAAAATTGGATTTCCTTTCTGTTTTCAGTTTATCCTAGAGTACTATAGTTTTATAAAGGGAGGACAATTCTAAATAGGTTCTCCAACTCAGAGCAGCAGTCATTTTGTGATATGAGAGAGGGCCAATCACCTATATCTAGCATGTCGAGCGGGGGTCAGCATTTGACTTTGCTTTAAGGACTAATAAGTTAGTAGTGTTCCACTTGCTTTTATTGTTTTGGACGAGATACAAACAATCAAACTGCCACAGTTGCTGTGTGTTATGGGTTGCACCCAGGGCTTGTCGATTCTCTTTGGAACAATGGTCTTTCTTCCTTTTGCATTTGCATAATTTTATATAATAATGAGGATTTGCACTTACAGTAAAAGTTCCAATTATAGTTCGGTAATTACCGAAGGTTTGTGTACATTATATGATGCAGTTGTGATTTACTCTTATCTTTCTCAAGCAAAATGAGATTGGACTGTGTAAATGAAATGACACATTTCCCCCTAAAATGATTCACTTAGGATGAAATTGTTTTTGTCACACACATACTCTGAATATCTTCCTGCTGTTTACTAGTTTCATTCAGTCTGAAGCAATTGCTGAGTCCATTTTTATTCTGGTTTGCTGGTCTGCACAAAACATGCTCATTGTAGTTTCATTTTCTGCTGAGAAAAGTATAACTTTCTTTTCATAGATGGTTATACTTTTCTGTTGAGAAAAGTATAGCCATCTAAGAAAAGAAGAGTAATACACATTGAATTAATGTTAAAATTATTTTCAGTACATGCTTCTATCTTAATGCATTTTGTAATTTCCATTTCACAGGAGGTAAAGGCAGTCAAGGCTGTCATCCCCTAACATCAATTGTTTTCTCTGTCTTCATCTTTCTGATACCTTTGAGAATGCTCTTTTTAATGTCATCTTTTAAGGCTTTATGGTACAGAACAGTCTGTTGCATTCTTTTTGATATTAAAACGAACTTGCCTCTGTAAAAAGCAAACTACACTTTCCATCATATCTTGTCCCATAATCTTAATTCTAAATGAGATCACCTGAAATCCTTTTTTCATATGCATGTTGAGTCTGTCAGCTTCTATGCCATTTCCTACTCGGTGCACAGGCTCTCAAAATAATGGTAATAAGTTAGGGAAAGAGGTTCATCTGCTGATGATCATGAGAGAGACAGAAATGGCAACCTGTCAATTAGTTATTCAGCTTTAAACTGTGAAGTTGACAACTTATTAATTTTATATGCAGTTGTTTTATGCTCATTTTGGACATAAATCTTAATATACTTTCTATAATTAGACTTTTTCTTGGCAGTTACATTTTTGACTGGATTAAAACTGAACATATTTATAGACAAAGCGCTAACAGTGCAGAAATCATATTGAGTTTTGTCTGGCTTACTTTTCCAGAAAAGCATGATTTGTTTCGTCTCTTATGACTTACTGTTACCCATAAAAGATGTACCATTAGTGGATATGAAATTCAGGGATGATCTGAGTTATGTTTCAAAAATAGTCCTGAATACTCCAAGGACCCACAGATACATTCCGTAAAACTGCAAATATGTTTGTAAGGGTGAGCGATCCACTCTGGTCAGGCCGTCTGTCTTTTTCCTCCTTCTGCTTTTCTTTTTTCATTCAGATAGAAGGCATCACTTTTTAAAGAAGCCCATTAACTAATGGAAATACTGGTGCCACTGATTTTATATGATGGTGGCACCTGTAAAATCCCTCCTCAGGAGGAGCCTCAATCCTTGCCACTGACACCGGTGGGGAATGTTCACTTAGGACAGGAATGGGTACATGCAGTATTTTCAGATGCACAATTTCCCTTAAGCACACTCCAGACCTGGGGCTAGACTTCCTCTCCCAGCCCCAAATAAGACACCACCTTTCTGTCTACAGAAACCAGTGCTCTGTGCCCCTGTTCCAAGTAGCTGACATACACACTCTTTGAGATTTGATTTTCACACATACACACACACACACACACACACACACACACACACACACACACACACACACACACACACACACACACACACACCTGGGAAAGGCTAGCACAGATTTACCTGCTATACTACCTCTGCTCAGACTATAAGGCAGATTCATTGCCAGCAGCCAGCTACTTTAAGACTTTTACCGGGGTACCCAATTACTCTTAGTAAAATGAATACCTATACAAATAGTAATGATAACCAAGCAGCAAGGCTTTCAGGAGCATGAAGCCCACAGTGCCACCAAATAAATGCAATTACTCTCAAGGGTTAAACTATTTTCTAAAAGACCAGCCACAATGAAAGGTATAGATCTTGTAATAATAAATAATAAGACAATACTGAATATCTATTCATAATAAACACCAGACTTTCAATTCACATGAAATATAAAAACAGCACAGATGGAAAGACTCAGACAGATACAGAAAAACATCATTTAAGTAATCTCACTATATTTCCTAACAAACTGAAGAGTTACTGTTCTCTGGTTAAGTTACTTACAAAAGCAAGGCAAGATGAAGTGGGTGAATGGTTTTTGTTGTCAGGTTCTCAAAAACAGAGTGCTGAGTTTCACTATCACATCTCTCATTAATATCTAAAAAAATGTTCAGTACTAGCTATAGAATGACTTCACATCTGGTCACTGGATTCTGTGGTTCCCACACTATGCCCTGATTAGAAGCTGAACCAGGATCTAGCACAGATGTGTCACAATACACACCTAAAGCTTTGCTTAAGCATCTGGAGACTGTAAAACAATTCCAATACTTTTATCCTTCCTGTAGAAACTAACAAGCCATTCTCTGGCACCCCAGGGTAGCAATTAGCACACTACTAAGGACAATAAGAGCCCAGGACTTTCTCAGACATTTCATCTCTGTCTGCATTCAGGCCTGTGAGATAAATCTTTATGGCCTAAACCAAGCCATTTCATTTCTAGCTATTTTTCTTAAAGTAAGCTGGGCTGAGCTTAACCCCTTGCCTTACTATATCCTCTGTTAACATTTATACATTTCCTCAGTTACAACAGTACAGTCTGATATAAATGTATATTTCTTTTCTGTCTAGCAGGACCCACTGCTAATACATTTTTAACACAAGCAGCTTTACAAATACATTTTCAACACAAGTACTTGTACAAATAATTCTGATACACAAATGACACATATTCTTTTTACAAAACTCCATCTAGTTATGATGGTATATATTACACATACACTGCCCTTCTCCCTGTGGCATAGATGGCACTACCTCACATCATCACATCTCTCCACCCTTTGAAGACTCAAGCTAGTTTTTCAAGTGACCCTGGAGAAATGTTACTTTATGGAAATGAGCCTGTCTGGGAATACATTAACCCAGACCCTGTCTTGAGATCACATCTGTACTGGCATTGCTGACCCCAATATGGTACTGCACTAGGTATTTTTTCCATGTTTCCTAGTAAACATTATCCCCAAACTTCTGCAACTCTGTTCAGATATCTCGAAACTGGGTAGGCGATAGCCGCTAGGACACTGCTATCCCTTTCACAGAGGTGTCAGTTTGAACCTTACTGAGGAGATCAGTCACCAGACCCCCCCTCAGACTCCTCCAGCCACCCACTGCAGATACTTAGCACAAGGGCCTCCTTATCATGGTAAGGCTTCATGTTAACATGGTATAGTTTGTGGCCCTGCCTCTTGCCTAGTAGTTCTACCTTGTAGTTAACATCACTGACCTTCCTTACCACTTTGAAGGGCTCTTCCCAAGCTGCGTGCAGCTTATTATGTCTGACAAGAATGAGCACCATAACCTGCTGTCCCACAGCGTACTCTCAGGCTCGAGCATTCCTGTCATACCAGACCTTTTTCTGTTGTAGGACTCCTGCCAAGTTCACCTGGGCCAAGCCTTGTCCTGAGGTTTAGAACATATGCCATAACAGACTCCTTGTGGGATTCACACTCACCCTCCCACTCATCATGAATCAAATTCAAGGGTCCCCCCTCACCCTATGCCCTTACAGTAACACAAAGGATGAAAAACCTGTGGATTCCTGGGGTACCTCTCTGTATGCAAACAGAAGATGGGGAAATACTTGTCCCATTCTTTCTTAAATTGGTCTTCAAATGCCCATAGCATGGTCTTTAGTGTATAGTTTAACCTCTCTACAAGACCGTTAGTCTGGAAGTGGTAGGGAGTGGTCTTCAGGTGCTTCACCCCACAGCGCTCCCACAGACAAGCCAGCAGGTCTGTCATGAAACTGTCACCTCTGTCAGTCAGTATTTCTCTTGGGAAACCTACCCTGCTGAAAATCTCTACTAAAGCATTTGCCACCTTCTCTGCCTCGGTGGAGGACAGAGCCACTGTCTCAGGGTATTAAGTAGCATAATCTACTACCTCTAGGATGTATTTTTTCCCTGTGGAACTTGGGGTATTCAGAGGCCCCACAATATCCATAGCTACCCTCTGAAATGGCACCTCAATCACAGGCAATGGCATCAAAGGAGCTTTGACCTTGTCTCCTCCCTTGCCTACCTTTTGGCACTGCTCACAGGTCCTGCAGTACCCTGTTACATTCCTTGCAATCCCAGAACAATAAAAGTTCTGCATAATGCATTTCTTGGTACGTTTTATGCACATATGACCTGCAAAAGGAATGTCATGGGCTATGGCTGGAAGTGCCAGATGATAAGCTCTGGGCGCTACCAACTGTTGTACCATTTCACCGTCTAGCCCTCCCTCAGGGGTCCACTTTCTGTACAATAACTCTTTCTTCCAGTATACAGACTCCCTTTTCCCTTGCGATTCAGGTGCCTCCTTAGCTACCTCCCTCAAACCCTTTAGTGTAGTGTCCAAGAGCTGAGCCTGTTTCAACTCCACGTTTTTGACCCTTCCCAGCTCCCCTTCCACAGGAAGTCTGGTAACCTATGATAGCAGTGCCTCACTGTCAGCCTGGGTACTACCACTTATTTCTGCCCTTGCAGTCACCTTGTCCAAGGGAACATCAGTACCTATCAGAAGCTGTGGCTCCCTTCAGGCTCACTGCTACAGGGTAACTCCCACCATGAAATAGCCACATTACCAGCCCCGGCTTCAGTTTTTGGGGTCTGTCTGGATCAACCCCAGGCTACCAGACCCACGTGCCTGTCCCCAAGCCTGACTGGGTGTAACTGCATGCACACAAGGTACTACATTATCAAAATCATTCCCTATCAAGACATCTGCAGGGATATCCTCAAACACAAGAAAAGAGATGTACACCATAATTTCAAGTTTGTTCAGCACAAAACAGGTCAAAAAAGAAAACAAGCAAACAACACAGCTGATAAAGACAATTAATGTACAGATTAAAGGTGAGCGTTTTTGTATATACAATACTTCTTTAGACCAACTAACAAACACATTAAGCTGCATCAATAACTAGACAATCAATTAACAAGTCAAACCCTCATCACTGTTACCATAACAACTAATTAGTGTTTAAGCTTCCTTGAAAGCGAGTAAGGTTTAAGTGACATATTATCATTCAAACCGAAGCCTCTATCTGTCTGCAGGGTGATAATCCATTTCAATTCATTGTTCTCTGTTTTTTAACAACACATCCTCCCCTAATACTCTTATAAGTTAATTGCACCACTCTAAAGAGAAAAGTATGATTCATATTGGACGCAACATGTTTACTCAGTGCATTCGTTCTAACCTTCCTTCTAATTTCACCCAGATGTTCCAGAATTCTTTCTTTAAGACTATGATTAGTCTTTCCAACATAAAAACATGGGTAATCCCTACAGGTGGCAAGATACACCAGATCTTTACTTTTGCGTCAGCATAGAATCTAAATTCATACTTAATAGTAGTAGTGGGATGTACAAAGAATGGAGTAACGGTAATATAATCACAGGCCTTACAACTACGGCAAGGATAGATACCTAACCTAGAAGATATGGTCAGTCAGCACATAAAGAATTATGTTTAAAGCAGAGTCTCTGCTTAAGATTCCTTGCATTTTTAAAATAGAAACTTTGTTGCATCCCTCTGATCTTTTTTAGCCCTTCATCAATCAGTAGAATGGGCCAATTCCTTTTTATAAGCATACAAACATCACCAACATTGTCAGAAAATGTAAGTCCTATTCTGAGATGTCTGCAACTTATATGTTTAACAATATTAGTCCTCTCCTTTCTTTCAGAAAAATAGGGCCTCCCCTATGTTTCCATAACCTTAGTGGCAACAACGTTAACTTCTTTATAACCATAGCCTCTCTCATAAAACTTAGTACTGGGGTTATCAAAAATACTTTGCAGACTATTATCATCAGTCCATAACCTAGATCCTCGCAGAAAGTGTCCTTTCAGTGCATTCTTATATATATAATTTAGATACATGCTAATCCGATGTAATTTACTATTCTTCCAACAAAATTTCCTATATAATTTGGTTCCATACTTACCGTTAGCACACTTATAAACATGAACATCAAGAACATCAATAGATGTAGTAGGGGAAGAAACAGTAAACTTCAAAAAACACGTACTATCATTAAGCCTTTGCACAAACTCATTGAGTTGCTCATGTGTAACTTGCCACAAAATAAACACGTCATCGACAAATCTGCTTTAACACACTAAACGGTCTGGGAATGGATTATTAGCTTATATAGTTCCTTCTTCCCAATGGGCCATCACCATATTGGCATAGCTATGAGCACATGCTGTGCCCATAGCTAAATCAAGTTTCTGCAGGCAAAATTCATGATTAAATATAACAATGTTATTCTTTAAAATAATTTCTTATAATGTACAAATCAACAAAATCTGATTGCTCATATAACCACTATGCTTATGTAAAAAACTTCTAATAACTTCCAAACCACAGTCATTTGGAATAACCGTGAATAATGTGGTGACATTCATCATCGCAAACAAAAGACCAGAACAGTCTCCGACTGTTGAAATACTCTCATAGAGTCTAATTAAAAAATCATCTGTTTCCTTCCCCTGGAGCTTTATTCAAAATTTGTCAGAATTTATGCTCCACATAAATCGACAAGGTCTCAGTCAACCAACCCTCCCCCACCACTCTAGGCCTCATAGGTAGCAGAACATCACTTTTATGCATTTTAGGTAGGCCATTAAGAACAGCTAGTGTTGATTTCTCAATCATAAAAAAATTATAAAGATCGTAGATGACCAAATCAGTCATTAACAAATCATACAAATCCAAATATACTTTCTCAATAATAGATGCTGGGTTAAATTGTTCAATATGACAATAAGTTAACTCATCTGAAAGATGCTTCTGCATACAATCAGTATAAGAACTAATATTCATAATGGCCAGTGCACCTCCCTTGTTATCAAAACAATTCCCTATCAAGACATCTGCAGGGATATCCTCAAACACACATACTTGCTTCTTTCTCCACACTCCCAGTCAAGGTGAACTCTGGCTATAGGTATTTGGAATGGGGTCCCTACTAAAGCTCTGACTGGAGTTGTCTGCTCAAGCAAGTACTGCTCCTCTTTAATCACTGCAGGCTTCACAATGGTTATGTCAGAGGCTGTCTCTCTTACCAGTGGCCTGTTTTCTGCCCACTAAGATAGGATACAAACTCCAGTGATAGTTTGGTACCCCTGTTGTCTCTAAACAACATACGACTGGCATACTGTTATTCCCACTTGTTGGCTCCCCCACCTTGTGTTCCCTGCTTTGCTTCAATGGAAATTTGTAGGGTACATGGCCCCTCTGCTTACATTTAAAACATCTGAACCTTGATCCTGGCCGTGTACCTGAACTAGTGGCTTCTCCTGTGGACTCTGTTGGGATGGTTTAGGCTGCCCACCATGGGTTCCCTTATATCCTTGTGCAGCAATGAGTATCCCGCTTCTTATGCAGTGGTGCCCTGCTTGCCAAGTAGAGATCCCACTTTTCCCCAGCCCATCTGCAGAGTTACACTCCCAGTCTGCCAGCCAGATTCTCATGTCCTCAGGCAAAGTGCTAAGGGCTTCTTCCCTCACCAAAATGTCTGCCAGTGTTTCAAAAGTGGTATCCTGACACCCACTCACCCACCTATGAAAATAAGTGCTTATCTTAGCAGTATAATCATATACACTTTCATCTACTTTACATCTATGCTCATAAAACTTTTTTTCTGTAAGCTTCAAGTGTTAACTTAAAACATTCCAATCAACATTGCTTAACCTTGTCATAATTTAAACAATCAATGTCAGATAATTTGGAAACAGCAGTTACAGCTTTACCATGGAGTAAGGGGGTCAAGGGCCATACCCAGAGCCCTTGGTTGACATGATATTGTCTACATATTCTTTCAAATATATGAATAAAATTATCGCCTTCTTTATACTGTGGAAGAAATGTACTGATCTTTGTTCCTTCTGAGATTCGGTTATTCCCTTCCCGTTACCTCCATGTTCCTGGTGAAGAGTCAGCATGTCCCTCTTATGTTGATGCTGCTTCTTATTTTCTTCAGCCTCCAAATGCCGCAGTCTGTCTGCTGATTCTAATTTCAAATGTGTGGCCTCCAGTTCAAGTCTCTTTAACTCCAGACAGGTTTTGCAACTGTGATTACGGCTGAAATTATTTCCTCAATAGTCACTTTGGCATGCACCAGTCCTTTGGATTTGCACACCTTAGTCAACTGGTTCACTGTCAACTTGCCATAATCCTTTGCTGACATCTTTGCCTGCTTTCCCTGACTAAGCTAAACTAACAAAAAATAAATAAAACAGTTGCGACAAATGAAACAATTTATGTTTATCTTGTGGCTGCTGAGAATACACACATCTTCAGAGACAACTGCTTACAGGCTACAGAAATGCATTTAATATCCACACCTCTTTTGGTTTTTCACAGTTAGGGATTGCCACAGTGGATCACCAGTCCACTAATGATTGGCAGTGGATTTTTTTACGGTGTTGAGTTGCCAGCCCAGCGCCCAACCTTCAAATAAGGAACACCCACACACGCACGCACCTACCTGCATGTCTTTAACGTTCACTCAACCTCAACTGGGGAGGAAATGCAGACTCCACACAGAAGGCACTCCTGATGAGAATCGAACAGGAGAACCTCTTGCTCTGATGCGGCAACGCTAACCGCTGCACCACCACAGCCTACCAATTAATATCCTCACTACTACTCACCAATGTGTGATGTCCCTTAATCAAGGAGCCTCAGTCCTCACCACTGACATCAGTGGGGAACATTCACTTAGGACAAAATGGACACACATAGTATTTTCAGATGAAGCTCTCTGCACTAAGCACAGTTTCCTTAACAGCCCAAAATGAAGTCACCACTGAACCAAAGAAGATTCAGGAAAAATGTTTTAATGCAAAATATTTAAAACCACTTTTAAAATCACTACAGGATGCTAAGTAAAAACACAGTACAAGGAAACAAAAGAGATAAGCACTTTCATCCCGTATAAATCCAGAACTTCCTCAGATAACTGTGATTTGCTAACCAGGCATTTAAATACCCATTTGCAATATCCAACTGACCAGTCACAGAATGTCCTGGAGACAAGCCCTTCATTCATTAAAATGTGTGAGACACGATGTCCCTTTAAAAAGATTGTGATGATGTAACATCCTCAAAATTCTAAACTGAAAGTCAAACTAGCCCACAAACATTTTTTAAGTTAAAAAACATTTAGAAAACATATAAAAAGTATACATCCTACCTACAAGTAAATCATAGTACATAACATGCAAAAGCATAAAAAATATAAAAGGTACTAAAAATGGAATACACCCACCTCACCTAAAAAATCATTTGATCAGTGAATTTGAAATAACAAAGAAAAATAAAAATGACTATAAATTACTAAGGACCTCTGAAAAATCACTACCTGTTTAGAGATTTTGACTTTAAAATGCATGCAATCGAACAAAAATCATTGAGCCCCGGACAACAATAAGTGTTCAAAAATAATTACCAGCACAATTTGCATTTTTCCGGCAGTAGTTGACAAAGGCCCCCTGTCTCATTGCATTTGATCCTCTCATCTATAATACATCTAAATACATGTCCAGGACAATCCAAAATATATTTAGCCAGTGCATTGGTGAGCTTTCCATTTCCATTTCATATGTCGCACAAATGCTCTTGAATCCTCTCCTTAAACATACATTCAATTTTCCTAATATAGAAACACTTACCATCCTGACAGATCGCTACATATACCACCCCTTTACTACAGCAATTGTATTTCCCTATTAACTTAAAGATATTTTCCTTAGAAATGTCAACATTGCCCTTGTTTCTGACTACAAATCCTGGTATTTTATAACATTGTGTCTTTCTGTATGTACGATACTGTAATCATTAGGTATAGCAATTTCAGTAATCAATGCTACTTTTGTCTTTTTTTCATGGACTGCTATATCTGGTTTTCTCACATGTATTTTTTGAACTACTGGTAATGTGTAATCCCATGTGATGCAAATTTCATCATTCTCTGCAATGCTTTGTGGCTCATGTTTCCAATACTTCTCAGCTACTTCAATATTGTAATTTTTGCACAATCCCTGATGCAGCAGTCTTGCCACATTATTATTTCTTTCAGTATACAGCATCACACCTAGCAATAAGATATGCGATTCTTTCCAGTTCTGTTTTAAAGAACCTGAATTTCTCTGTTTCTCTCACATGTTCAATGGACTTTGTAAACCAACATGTATGTAGTCCACTAGACTCCCTCCTGCTCAAGTTTCTTAATATCACATTTCTGTCCCAGACCAATATTTTTTTGGTGCTACAGCTCTCCTACTTTAAATGTTGCTTTTGCACATTTATCAAGACCAAATGACATTCTTCTATCATCTGAGAACATTTTCAACACTTGCAGTAATGCTTTCAGCTCCTCATCTGATGAACTATACAGTTTTAAATCATTCACAAAATGAAGATGGGAAGTCTTTACACTTTGTTGTTTTCTGGGAGCCAAATTGCAGCCATGACCTAATCTGTGTAGTAAACAGTTCAATGGGTTAAGGGCAAGACAAAAGGGCAGCATTAGAAAGAGTCACTTTGAATATCCCATTTTGAATTTTCATCCATGGGATAATAACTTGTCCTTTGTTATGACTTAACTGCAAAGTGGTTTTCTACTGTTTAATGGTCACTGTAATGTAATTGATCAATGTAGGGTGCATTATATATATCTGTAAGCACTCCTTTATCAATGAACATAGGATGTGTCAAATGCTTTTTCGTAATCTATCTGTGCCATACTTTGATTCTTCCTCTTTTAACAATTCTACGTTATAACTTTATTTAAGAAATGATCCTTTGTTCTGTATGACATTCTATTGTTACCCTTTTTGATTTATTGCCATGATTACGTTTTCTACTAAATGACTATAAACTCTGTCAGCATCAATTCCAGAATATAGTTTAAACATCACTGTAAGGCAAGTTATTGGTCCATACATTTTAGGATAGCTTGCAGGTTCACTGTCGTGGAGTAGTATCATTTTTTTTTTTGCATTAACCGGGTTGGTGTCTGTTTGGGATGTACATAAAAGTAGCTCTTACTCACAGTTAAACCTTTGTGTAACTATATAAATACTTCTAGCCAATAGTTAGTACTACATCTGTCCCGGGGTTTTCCATTTAGGGGCTTTTCTTTATTTTTTTTCAGTTTCTCTGGCTCTTACTTCATCCCATTTCATATTCTGTATATTTGAATTTCTTATTATTTCATTTACATCTATACATTCAACATATTTATATTTTCCACAGGGTCTTCATAGATATTTGTCCAAGATGTGTCTTATTTCTTCTTTTTGGGTGGTATTGCTATACCTTTTGCTTTGTTTCCCAATTCTCTACAAAACTTTTTCGGGTCATCAATGAATTATTTATTTTGTACATTTTCCTTTATATTTATCTGCATGTATTCTAAGTTTTTCTGCCTGTGCTGATATTTTAACTTATTATTTGCAATAGTGTATGATAGATCTTGATCTGTTCTGAAACTGCACATTGTTGTGATCACATCTACCTTTCTAACTATATTTGTTGATCTGTTGCATCTTCGATAATATTCTAAGAGGACACTTTTTTCTTCATTGCTTTATATTTTTATCTCTTTGATACTTCCATGATGGCATTTGATTTCTTATCTTCCTTTCCCTTATTGCCCTGTTATTAATTTAGCTGTACAGTAATATTTATTTTATTTATTTATTTACAGTTTGATTACCGGGGAAGTCCACTGGGTCCAGATGACCCGTTTTCAGTGGAGACCCAGGGAGAAAAGCTCCAAGATACATAATACAGTAAAGATACAAAAGATACAGAAGTATAAAATATACATTATATAGAACAGTTTACGAATATGTACATTCAATGTCATGCATAATCAGCAAATGCGGTTGTTCTTAGGGGTTATACTATACAGATTCATTTGAGCAAACACTCTTATGTTGTAGGTGTGGGAACACTTTACATACACACATTTAAAGTAAATATGGAAACACTTTACATGTAATCATTTAAAGTGAGATGCTATTTACAATATTTGCAATGTTGAATTGTTTGATAAGTAGCTATAGGAGTTGCAGAGAGCTTAGATGCACTCACAGGAAAATAGCTATGGGAGTTATAGAGAGCTTAGGAACCTGGGAGAAAACCTCCTGGGGGCATATACTTAGAATTAAGTAGGGTAAAGGCAGGTACATTTCCATTTAGTGGACAGGTGTTTGAAAAGCTGTGTTTTCAAGATTTCTGAGTTAGATATAGTTCTTAGACTGGAAGGGAGAGAATTCAATTTCTTGCTTAGTGAGAAAGAGAGGAGAAGTTGGCCAGCAGGACGTTTGGGTTTATGGATAGAAATTATGTTTTGATGTTCAGATCTGAGAGTTCTGTTTGGGGTGTAAGAGGGAAGGATATTTGTTAGAGCTGGACATTTTGTTGGGTGAAATACAAGTCTGTGTGCTGTGGTGAGTTGGAGGTAGTCTAGGTTGTTTGTGAGTTCTAGCCAGTTCAGAGATTGTAGGGTAAGGCAATGATGGGTGGAATTTTTGGATTTGGTGGCAAATTTAGATATTTTATTATAGCAGTTTTCTAGTTTGGAGGTGATGGAGGAGGATAGGTTAGTTAGAAGAGGGTCTCCCTATAATAAGGGAGGAAGAAGATAAGTAGTGGCCAGACTATGCCTAGTAGAGTTGGAGAGAAAGAGATTGTTTCTGTACAGCATACCTAGCTTTTGGTGGGTTTTCCTTATATTTTGTTGAATATGGATATCAAACTTGAGGTGTTCGTCAATAGTAACACCAAGTAGTTTAGCAGAAGGAACCACTTCTATAGGTGAGTTTGTTTAACTAAGAACTTTGAAAGCATTTTTGTCATAGGAGTAGGTCTTTGTGGGTGGGAATAGTAGAATTTTTGATTTATTTGCACTGAGAGAGGTGGTTTTGGCACATTCAATTTTCGGTAGTTGAAAAAGCAGTTTGGATTTTAGTCAGCAATTCAGAGAGGTTTGAGGCAGAGCAGACTAAGATTGAATCAGCTGCGTATTGAATGATTTTGGCATCAGGAATAGCAATGTGAAAGTTATTAATGAAGATGTTAAAAAGCAATGGCCCAAGGATGGATCCCTGTGGTACGCCAGTTGGGGTAGGTAAGAAGGAAGAGGTGGAGTTCTTCCATTTAACTGCCTGCGATCTGTCTGACAGGTAACTAGAGAACCAGGATAAAGTGTTAGGTGAGAGATGGAGGTTTGAGAGATTATAGAGAAGGTGTTTGTGGGAAACAGTATTGAAGGCTTTAGACAGATTGAGCAAAACAGTAGAAACTAAGTGTCCTGAATCTCAGGCTTGATTGATAGTTTCTAGGAAAGCGAGTAGAGAGGTTATAGTGCAATGTCCTGGGCGGAAGCCATGCTGGGTAAGTGTAAGAAGATGGTTTTGGGTCAGGAAAGGCATAAGTTGGAGGTGGATGCATTTTTCTAGAATTTTGGAGATTGGTGAGAGCAGAGCAATTGGGCAGAAGTTTTTGCCTCCTTTGTGAAGAGGAAGAATATAAGCTGAGTGCCAGAGTTTGGGGACGTATGATTCCTTTATAGATCTGTTAATAATGATGTTGATTGGGAGAGCTATACCATCAGCAGCACATTTTAGGAAGGAGAAGGGAATATTATCTGGAGCATTAGAGCAAGGTTTAAGTTTAGACAGAAGTCTTTTTATAAAGTTAGTGGAGACAGGTTTGAGCTCAAACATAAGGGGAGGATTATTAGGGAGTTATATGGAGAAGAGTGAGGAACTGGTGGGTTGTTGTTGGGGAAAGTCTTGGTCAGGTCAGAAATAGTTTCTATGAAAAATGAGTTGAATTCAGAGCCTAGTTCAAGGTCAGATTTTCTTGGGTCACGACAAGGGTTATTCTTAGAGCCTGGATTGAGAAGTGAGTTTATTGATTGCCAGAATTACTTGGGGGTTTTATTGTTATTGGACTGGAGCTTAATATAGTAGGATTTTTTGTCCTTAGTGATTAGCTGTTTTGCAAGGTTACAGAGCTGTTTTTATTGGAGCAAGGTATTGGGCAATTTATTGTTTTGGTAAAACTTCCATAATTTGTCCCTTTGATGCATAATTTGTTTTGTATCTTTGGATAGCCAAGGAGCTGTATTAGTTTTTATCCTTTTGTTTCTTAGTGGGCCTAGGGAGTTTAGAGTGTCTAGGAAGATAGAGTTGAACTAGTCTATAGCATTGTCAAGATGAAGTGTGTTTAGAATTTGCCAGTTCATTTGTTTGAAAATATTTGAGAAAGTGGTGGGGCTGAAGCTACTGAGGTTGCAAGTGAGAAGGCATTGGTGCTAGTGTGGGGTAGATCTAGTTGAATGATGAATGAAAGCTGGGAGGTGGTCATTAATGGTATCAGGAATTGTGCCAGAGTTGGTTATTTTATTTGGATGGGAGACTAAGATCCAATCAATAGTGGATCCAGGAGGGTTTGTTTTGTTGGGTCGGGTGATGGAGAGGATTATTTGAGTAAAGTTATAGAGGCTAATGGATAGGGAGGGAGAGGGACTATTGACTTTGTTCCAATCAATATTTACATCCCCTAGAACTTAAGTTTCGTAGTTAATTTCAGTTGATGACCACAGGAGAATATCTTCAAAGGTAGAGATATTGTTACCAGGTGAGATATATAGGGCAATGCTGCAGATATTCTTGTGTTTGTTCATTTTTAGTAGTTTAGCTATAAGTTCAGTGTTGTTAAATTGAGGAATTGGAATTTGGAGGGGAATTAAGGTAAGAAGGTTATGTCATTTACTTCTGTTATATCACATGAATTTCTGGTAATAGTCTTCATTACTATGTTCATTTGTTTTATCAGATTTCTAATATTTTGTGTCTTATTGACTTTCTGTAATCTATTTGTTTTATTGATCTTAATAAATCACTCCATCTCTATTAAATCAAGCAACTCTTCACTTAGATGATTTTGTTCTAAACTGAGGGCACATTCTTTGTTCTGCATTTCCTGCAGACATTCCACAGAAAGTTCCAGAACATCTTCCTGTGATATATTCTCTTCAGCTGCATCCTGTGACATCCATTACTCTTTCACATGGGAAGTCACTGGCCTATCTCTCCAAAATGTTGACTGCGTCAGAGTTGTCACTGCTTCCTGCTCTTTCCCTTGTGCAACTCCAAGTGAACTTTTGTATTGGTTTCCTACTAATGGCTCCAGAGTATCTTCTTGTGGCAAGTTATCAGATGCTTTCTATTCCACCTGTTTCTCATTAATTTGGGGGACTCATTATTCCATCATGCTGTGATGTTACCAGAGTAGGATTTTCTACACTAAATCCCTTACTTTGCAGGTAATCCATAACTTCAGTTTCTATTTCTTTTACTTCTCCATTACTAATCCTCTTTTCTATTTTCCCCCTTTGTTTTCTTATTTTTTGTATTGTGAAATGTTCATATCTGGATGCCTTTGCCTGTATTTCACTTGAAATATCTTTGGTGCTGTTTTTTTGTGTTGATAAGTTTTGATTCTCCATTGCATACATATCGCAATGTATTAAAGCTCTTTTTCTTTCTCATGTCCATATTTCTTCTTCTGATGTCTCCCACTCCATCTGTTTCTCCATACTTTGGGGGCTCATTGTTACATCATACTGTGATATAACCTGTGTTAGACTTTATAGACTGACTCCTCTAATTTGCAGGTATTCCATAACTTCAGCTTCTATTTATTTAACTTCTACTGTACTAATCTTATGTTCTCTGATTCCTCTTTGTGATCTTAATTTTTTTTGTATTGTGAAACTTTCCATTTCTTGGTGCCTTTGCCTGTATTTCTCTTCAAATATCTTTGGAGATGCCTTTCTTGTATTGACTAATTTGGCTTTCACCTTTGCATAAGTGTTGCACTATATGAGATCTTTCTTTTTCATGCCCATGTTTCATTTTTATATCATTCAAAAATCTCTAGGCTTTGTTCTTTAAATTTTTGCACTTGCTCATTCACTTCTTTTTTCAAACAGCCCAGAGTTATTTGGTCTGTATAATCTTTTTCATGGATCTCCTGTATTAAGGAATACAAATTTGCATTCCTTTCTTCTAATTTCTCTCTTAATCCTTTTGAATATCTTCTATCTGGAAATTCTGGGCTTCTTGTATAATAGTAACGACGCATAATTTCATTCTTATTCTCAATAGTCTACTCTATCATCTTTATGGCTCTTTTTTGACCTGTCAGTTGTTGTATTTTTTGGACTGCTACTACTTTCTACTACAACAGGAATGACATCCTCCCCCTGAACGTGGCCTAACCTCAATGGTAGGAATGTTTCCATGTCTCGAGGATACTACACTGTCATTTTTTCCATTTCTCACACCAGTGCATATTCCAGCATTGCACACTTTTTTATCCTGGGAGTTGCACACCCAGCTATCTTTTTTATATTTCAACCAACTTCTGCCCTTGATAAATGCTATATGGAATGAATTTTATATATCAGTGTCAAAGGTCTATCTTGTGAAGGTACTCATCAGGAAATGAGGATGAATTCACTTCCAGCAATACTACTCTTCTTTGCCTGCTGATTTCATTATCTCTCCATTCGGATCACTTTTGCTTAGTATAAGCCAGCTGATATCACAGTTGCTCAGTAAGAGATAACCTCTTATCGCCGTTGCTTAGTATGAGATAACACTTATCACAGTAGCTCAAGCATCACTGCTCAAGATGGCAGCTGTTCATGTCCTTTTGACAACTGTGATTTGTTACTGCTAAAAAGGTATTGTTATGTAGCCTCTCTAAGCTTGCAAACTCCTTTAGAAAGAATGTCTTCCAGAAAATCAGCATGTCAGGCTGTTTTTCTCTGGTAAAGAAAGCTCTGTCCCCAAGGTGCAGCAGCCTCAAAATAAGAATAATAAAGGAGGTTTGGGTGCAAGGCCCTCCGCATGGCCCCCTGCAAAAAAAAAAAAAAAAAAAGTTTCTTTATGTTATAGTCTGTGAAGAACTTGGTTGATAACTGTATATAGCCATGAATGCACATGTTTCAAAGGTTTGTGTTCATAGGTTCATAGAAGTTTCCTAGACTAATGACCCTATAGCCCTTACAAGCCTAGCCAAATTTTTCCGAGTTGCCCCAATTGTCAGTGGGTAGGTGTGTGAATTTCTCAGAGGTAAGGGTCTATGGTAGTTAATATCAACTTCATCTGTCCAGGAGGGACATGTGTCCCTCCCCAGGAGTGAATTTGTGTTCACCCATCCATTGATCTAAGTACAGGACCCATCAATAGGTTCACAGGATCATAAGATGTTATTAGGCTAATGGCCCTAGGGCCTTTTCAAGCCTAGCCAAGTTCTACCTTTATTTCCATGATCAGCACCTATTACCCCTGTCTAAGACAGATACAGGTGGAACCCCTGGGGTGAATTTATGGTTACCCATCCAATCATCCAGATTGTGTTTGAAGAGAGACAATGAAATGCTCTGTTTGACATGAAGTGGGAGTTTGTTCCAAAGGTGTAGTAACCTCTGGAAGACAAATCCGTCCCTCTAGTAGGTTCTATTAATGTCATATACCAGGTTAAGGTCTTTACAGTGAGTAACCCATGTACTGTTTGGCTCATGGAGATGCAGTATTTCCAATAAAGCAGGGTCATAGATTGCCTTGTATGCAAGGCAGAGATCACCCCTGAGTAGTCTGTATGAAACATAATAAAGTGACAGTAATTTCAGATGCTCCACATAGGACAGATGCTGAAGATCTTGACTTTTCCTTGTGAGGAAGCTGTGGTCTCCAATTGCTGCAGGTGCTTGGAAAGGTATGTACCAAAAAGAATGTTGTACTCAATTTTTGGCCTGATGAGGGAAGAGTACAGGTAGGTTATAACTTCATTTTTTTTCTGGAGGCAATGCCCTTACTTATGAGATGAGCTATATAGAATGCCCTTCTTGTTACTGTGGAGACATGGTGATCACAGGTACAGTTGCTGTCGACCTGTGTGCTCAGGTCTCTCACCACTGACTGCGTACTTAAGGTGTTGCTATTGATGTGGTAGTTAGCAGGAATAGTTAGCAGAAACATGGCTCTTACTGAAAGGGATGATAATACATTTTTTTGCATTGAGTTTAAGGCCACAACATTGACACCAATCATTTGTTTGTGTAAGACCCTCTTGTAGAATGTTGACATCATTTGGAGATTCTAAGACCGCTCCCAGTTTACAGTCATCAGTAAACTTTGTCAGCCACAGACCTTTAGTTTTAGCTTGTACTTTGGAGAAATAGATTCCAGAAAGTAGATGTCCAAGGACTGATCTCTGTGGAACACCCATGGTTACGGTTCTGCTGTTGGAGGTGCATTCCACTATTTTGACTATATGGATTCTATCAGTGAGATAGTTAGTGACCCATATGACTGTATAACGATTGATACCTAACTGGGTGAGTTTGTCAATGATGCTTGAGTGGAGGATAGTGTCAAACACTTTTGCTAAGTGTCTAGGTAGGCTGTATGCACAGATTTCCTCTTGTCCAGGGCCTTGGTGACTGTCTCGAAGAAGCCCACCAGGTTTAACAAGCATGATCTCCCTTTGCCAAATCCAAACTGAGTAGGGTCAAATGTCTGGAGATTACCTATATCTTTGTTTATAACTGTCGCTCGTCTTGTCAGGATAAAACAGGCGAACATTCATGGATTCTGTTCAATCAGCTTTATTATGTACAAACACATCGGGATTGAGGCTTAATAACTTTAACTTGGATAAACTTATAAGCAAACTAGCTATCACATTCATACATGCTCACTCTCTGGCTGCACTCTCAGAATGGCACTGAAGCTAGCATGTGCTTGCTATTTATATGCATGTGCTGTCCTTGAAATGCTTCTTAAAGGTACAAAACACACACACACACCCACACACATACACACACACACACACACACACACACACACACACACACACACACACACACACACACACACACACAAACACACACACACACACACACACACACACTGTTGTACAATAAGGTCCATGATGATTCGCTCCATGGCCGTGCAGATAAGGCTAGTCAGGCTAATAGGTCTACAGTTCCCAGGGTCAGTGGAAGCACCACCTATGTGCAAGGGAATAATGGTAGCTGTTTTCCATTCAGCTGGGATGAAGCCTATGCTTAGACTATGATCGAAAAGAGTACCCAATGGTGTTGCTAATTCTTGTTGGAGCCCATGTAGAATGCAGCCTGAGATCTTATCAGATCCCATAGATGCTGTGTTTTTGGCCTTAGAGAGAGCATTTATGACCTGCTCTTTAGAGTTATAAGGTAGGGGACAGGTGGCAGGAATGTCATGGGGTACATGTGGTTGGGGCAGGGGAGTGAATTTTTCACAGAACCTGTCAGTCAACAGGTTAGCTGTGTCCACACACTCAGTATATGTGGCATCATTAACTACCAGTTTGGCACTAATCTGGACCTTTTCTTTTAGGTGATGGATATAACTAAAGAATGCTTTATTGTTGTCTTTATTTGAGGAAGTTAATTTGGATTCATAGTTTGCTTTGGAGGACTTCACAAGAAGTTTTATTTGTTTTTTTTAAGCTGAGGAGGGAGTGCTTGCAGTTTAGGGCTCACTCCCTCTTACTCTTATATAGCAATTTCTTACACTTATAGTAAAGCCTGTTAATGGCAGTTGTCCACCAGGCAGGTTTGTGCTTCCTTGAGGAGCTTGTTTTGGTCCTGTCTGGCAGTTATACAGATGTTTGTATAAAGCATTGGTGTAGAACTTGGCATAGTTACCTGTTCCATCTGGGGGTGCAGTAAAGTTTTTACACCATCCCGTAAGAGGTTATAATCTGCTTTGGAGAGGGATTTTTAGTTTAGTTGCTACTGGGGAGGGGGGTTCAGGTGTGATCGTTAATTTAAATGAGACAGATTTGTGGTCATATCTCACCAGGGAAGACCTCACAGTGGGATGCTACAGTGGTTCATCCCCCATATTGGTAAGCACCAGATCCAGGATGTTGGCACCCCTTGTGGGGGGTGTCAACCAGCTGGTCCAGGGCACTGGAGTTAAGTAAGTCGAGGAACCTTTGGGTAAGTGAGTTTGAGCACAAGTAATTTACCCAGTCAATGAATGGGTAGTTAAAGTCACCCGAAACCATGGTGTTCGGATTTATCTTGATAGACCAAGTAGATCCAAATAGGCAGAGTGAGTGTCCTGATTCATGGAGGGGTCCTGTAGCTGGCAATGACTTGAATAGGTGTCCTGCTAACAGTTAATTGCACCTGAAGTGACTCCAGGGAATCATACTGATTCACTAATCTGGAGGTGTATTTATCTTTAACTCATTCACTCCAATGGAGCTCAGGAAGTTTGCACTTTAACTTCCAATGGGCAGAGCCTAAGCCTTTTGATAGAATCAAATGCATCCTCACATTTCAAGCAAATGCTCATATCTCTGGAAACAACTGTTATGAAAGAAGTAAAAATGGCAAACCTTTCAGCACAAACTATTTTATAGTGGTATTATTCTTTAGGGTCTAGGTCTTAAACCAAATTTTTTAAGTCACAGTAAACACAGTAACTATTACAGTTATAATATTTTGTAAACAGCTTACAATGTCTCAGCAACCACTCAAGTTACACACATACTGTCAGCAACATTTTAGTCATCTAGCTAAGAGCTTTTATATGAGGCTAAGGAGTTCTGTCTGTTACTTGGTTGTTGAGACATTTAGAAAAATTTGCAAATTATATCTATATAAATTAATATCATAAAACAGTTACTATCTATATGTCATCTGCCCTAGACAGAGGTCAAGTATTAATGCAGTTGAATTTGCTATTTTGTAAGCTTTAAGATGAAATCTTGTAAAACCTTGTACATAGCATGATTTTGGAATTATTGATGCAAATATGAATAAGCAATATTTGACACCTAGAGGCGTCAGTAGGAGTTAACTGCAGATGCACCTAGATGTAATGAATTAATGAATATTGATACACCACCTCCTTCAGTTTTCACGCCTTCAGTTTTGTGGTCTGAACGTATGGAAGGAGGTGTAACCCGGTATGACGGGGGCGCTCCCCACAGCCTTGAACCAGATCTCCGTGACTACACAAAGTCTGCATCTTTCAAGGTGAAGACTGCTTCCAGTGAGTGCACTTTAGTCTTCTAGTGTTTAACAGCATAACCTTGAGGTTGTTTTTAGATGAAGTTTTTATGTTGGGAATTCTGTCCTTGAGACACTGCCTAAAAAAGGCACTATGGGGGTGGCAAGTGCCTTAGTCTGTAGCCGAAATTTCAGGGGTGACAGCCGAAGACTATCTCTGGCAAAGCATCGAGGTCTGTCAATTACATCATCCCAGCCTGACAGATACTGGATCCCCTTCGAGTGACACCAGAAACTAAGCCGATTATTGAAGTCAATAATTTTCTGTTTGTATTGAGGTATCATCCAAGGTGAAGGTAAAATGCTGCTCAAGGCTAGTGACATACCTGCCTGAGACACATAGTCTGAGATCTCAGTCATGTCTCTCTTCATATACTCCAGGCAGGTACATCTCAAGTCGTTCACACCAACATGGACTGTGACGGGGTCATAACAGTACCTGTTGTTGAGAGACTTGAGTGCATGTATGATATGGCATATCCTGACACCTGACAGACAGCTGACCTTGACCTTTTCCTTATCCAGCCTGGTGAGAGGGACATCTGTGTGTCCATTGATCTAGGTACAAGCTTTGTGCAGTTTTTGTGGGCACTTGTGTTTCATAGTATGTTGTCTCATGGAAACATAGTAGTTCCCTGTTACTCAGAGAAAGAGCAGACTGGAATTATGCACATTAATTTGCATTTTGCTCATTTTTCAAGTTATTTCAGTCTTAGTCTTTTGTATATTTAAGTATGGAGGTGTGGGGCTATAGAAGACAGGGGACATGTTGTATTGTCAGAGTTCATTTTTCTGATTTGTACTGTGGGCTGTTGGATACTTTTGTTTGTTATATTTTTTTATTTTGTTAGTCCAAACATCGGTTGGCCTTTTATGGGGAATTAGAAGTTTAAGGAAATATTTTTTTTTTATGTCAGTCCACGTGTGTTAGTCTCTTAAAATTAAGGTGGATTAACAATTTGGAGTAGTACTGCCATGCATTTGACACCTGTGCAATTTGTGTTGACTAATCATAATGTAAAGGTTCCACTTTATGATGCCCATATCTGTTTTCTACAAGTATACCTTCGGTTTTCTTTGTAGAGTTTGTCATGGGATCTTAAATGATCACTTAAGCTAGGAGCAAAGAATAAGTTCTGAGACTCATGACTCAACGAGTGTTCAGTGCATCACAGCTGTCTGTAGATAGCCAGCCCAGTGGTGTAGAAAGACAAAACCTTGACTATGGCCTAGGTGACCTGAGTTTGACTGATGGCGCAATCAGGGAGAATGGGTGCATCTATCCTTGGGGGTGGGGAGGTAGGAATTTTACTTTGTAACCTGGACCTATGGACCACAGAGAAGGGCATCGCTTCTTTCATGACAACTTGTCTCATTTCTTGATGCTGGATCTAATTTCAGACAGAAAACTTCAGAAATGCATCTTGCTGACAGTGTCTTACACTATAGAAAATATTCCCTGAATTACTGCAAGAAGCCATGATGGTTCTACTGTCACAGTTTTGCAAAGGACCTTGACTCTTTGTGTATTGTTTCTGCCATTACTGTGGAACATAACCTCCTTTTCGAAGAACATTTTTAGGCTTCAGTCTGTCTTTGCTCCATGTTTATAGCCTTAGCCTACACAGTGTTTCTTTTCTCTGAAGCCGTTTTAGTAGCATTTTATTTACCTGATAGCAGAAGGAGAAAATTAACCCATTTAATTGACTGTTAAAATCCATTTAATATTCTACCTCCCTTCTATCCATTAATTCCTTCTGTTTCACCACGTCACTCATGCTTGTCTCACTCTCCACCTCTCTTTCTAGTAGACTCTTTCATGGGTCTAAAATTCTCTCTGTCAATAGTTGCTTTGCTTGGCCTATGTCCCACCCACTTACATCCTTCCTATTCAGGGTGACCCTTTTATATTTTTCTAACATGATTTTTTGCACTGGCATACTTGCTGTAGATGCTTGTCATAACTTTCCTCCTCTTTACACCGGTCCTAATCTCCCTGAATGCTTTCTTATAAAGTGCCTGGAGATTTGCAGAAGATCTCCATCAGGAGGTCCTCCAGAACACTGGATAGATTCCTGACAAGTCTGGCAAGCAGCCAATCTAATTCCTGTGCTTTATGCTCCATTTGACCAGCTGGTACCTATCAATCATTGTTTTTACCTGTTTGTTTGTACACTATTGTCCCCCAATTTGCCTTGCCTTGCTTTGTCTCATCACAGTTCCTCCCCCTCTTCTTCCCTCATGAAGACTGAGGTGAAGTATTCATTTATTACCTTTTATGATCTCCTTCTCATCTTTACTCGGCCTAGCCTGCACTGTCCCCTCCTTCCTTCTTGAACTCTCCTGCAGACTCCCTTTCAGCTTGCACCTTTGCTGTCCTCACTCCCTTTGTTGCCCTTCTGCTTCTTTCCTTATACTGCATCTCCTTCTCTGCAGACCTCCCTTCCACCTCATAAATGCTGTATCTTTTGCTGCAATCTATATCCTTACATTCTTATATAACCAGAATGGCTTTCTCTTATTGTTTTTTCTTTTTTTGTTTCTTCCTCCAAACGTTGTCCCTCACTAACTTGTCTTTGTCTCTTCCATTTCAGCATAATCTAGTCCCCTTAAATCTCACACTGTTTTGTTTTCTTTGCATTCTACCCCTTTCCCTGCTCTAAACCAGTCCATGTCATGATCATTGTTGCTTAATAGTAGATTAATCTGACCAACTCTGATCTCCTCCTTGGTTAGAATCCTAATTAGACTTAGACCTATTTGGTATAGTCCTGCCTCAGCTGGTTAAATCATTCATGGTCCAAGCCATCAGCCACCACCTCCCACCTCTGTACATTGCAGCTCAGATTCCCCCAGACTGGTCCTTGTAAATTCAAATCCTTCAGGAGTAGTCTTCCTTGTATTTGATAATATTATTCTGTGCCACCATTTCTACTCCTTATTCCCTGCCAATCATTAGCGGACCGGAGTTCCGCTGTGGCGACTCCTAACCGGGAAAAGCCAAAAAGACAAACAAACAATTCCTTGATACGTCTAGGGGATGATACACTGTGTCAAGACAGCAGCGCTCCTCTTTCTTCTACTCTAACTACCAGTATGGTTCCTATAAGGTTTGACTTTATACACTTTCTTGACAGATCATGAAGCTGTGCCACCACTCCTCTCTGATCTTACATTTGATGCTTTCCTTTATGTAGATCATCTTTGTCTCCAAACCTCCCCATTTGCCTTTCCTGAATAGTATACTTTAGCACCCCCATGACTCACCCCTATTGTTAATAACTCTGTGATACCTGCAATATCTACCCTATCTTCCTGGATCATTACTTACATCTCCCTCATCTGCCTACCTAGACTCTGTACTCATTATAGTAGTACAAATGAGCAATGCCATAACTTAACCATTATTTGTTTTCCCTTTCTGCCTATTGTCTGAGCTCCTATCCTCGTTTTTTGTTCCTGGGACACCCCTCTAGCTCATCCATCTTAGATTAAAGATGCTTTTGTTGAGACATACCTTCCCACTTCTAGTCAAGTATGAATGTCCTTTCCTTTCCTGGAATATGATAGTCTGTCCCTAACTCATATAGCTTGTATCTTCCATATTCTGTGATTTCATTTTTGTTTTATGTTTCTGCTTATTTTTTATATATGCATTCTTAGTTATTTCCTTTGAGAAGATAGCTCCCAACTATCCCTGACATTCTGGGGTGTCTCTAATTTTGGCTCATGACTTTGCTCTCTCCATCCTAAAATCAGTGATACTGTGAAGAAATAGATTATCACCAACAAATAATGGCATTCACTATAATTATAGGCTTGTTAATTAATGTATTCTAGTATTATCAACTTTCTAAATCAGTTGCATTAATATTTAAGAATTTTCTGTGATTTGGGAACATTTCCCTGTACATGCTTTAGGTTTTGTCCCTGATTCTGGAACTGAGAGATTGAGACTTATATTTGGGTTTGTTGAGACAGTTTTGTTTTATGTTATCTTCCAGGTCTTCACCACCTTCCTGTCCTTCCCAGCTATTCTCCTTTGTCTAGATTCATGGTCCATCATATTACTGTCTTATCTCCTTCAGGATTATGATGGCTGCTGGCACAGATAACACCTCTGAAAATGCTATCACAAGCCTCCTTTCCTAGCATGCCTGTGACATCTTCCTGAACTTATTTGATAATATCTCAGTTGTCCCTTTGACATGTCATTTTTGCCTAGGTGTACCACAACTTATTTTCACTTCTCCCCATTGGTGACCACTTTGGTCACCTCTTCCCATATTTTGTTCAGTTTAAGTCCTGATAGTGTTTCTTTTTGTTTTCAATTCAGTATCTCCCATCTACCATACTTAGGTTCTTTGTCACATTAATAACTGATTTTTCAGTCAACAAAACTTTCTTCTCTGTCCACACACTGATGCACATTTCCTTTCCTTTATTTTCTGCCCGTGTCACTAATCTTCCTCTTCACAATATTTCATCATCACCATCACTGCTGCTTGCCTTTCATGCTGTACTGCTTCTGGACTCTTCCTCTAATCTTCCTACAAGTTCTACCCACTTAGCTGACCCTTTTCCTGTCTTTTCCCATCAAACCACCTCATCCAACTGAGTCTTTCTTTGCTCACTAATCTATTTTACACGTTTCTGTTTCTGTTTTGCCCAGTGCTGCCTAATAATAATCCTACTATTCCACAAGTCATAAGCCTTGCAATGCCTTTATCCATTTTTAACTTGATCCTAATATTACAACTGACAAAATAAGTGAGATGTGTAACAGGCAGGAGTGCCAGAACTTCCTGCAAACTACTTAGTTATGAGTTATGCAGCGCTGTCTCCTGCCCCACACAAAGAAAAGCTCAAAAGTAAATTTGCTATGTAGTTTCATTTTGGTCATAGTGTCTTTGTAAATTGAACAATGTACTGAAATAAATAAAGGCAATAGATGTCCCCAGAACTTTGCCTTTCAGTTGTAATTAATACTCATTTTAAAACTATATCATACTGTGCCCTAAATCAAATTAATGAAATATCAACAATATTTTAATCTACTGGTGACATGAGGCAAACTGTTTGAATCTGTTGAGAAAAATGGCTTCAAAGGAGAGGCTTTGCTTCTAGGTGGCTTCAAATTTATCCCACTTGTTATGTAATCATCTTTGAAATAATCATGCCAAGAAAAAGAAATACTGGAAAATGTGGAGCAGAGGTTAATAACACAATATGTAGTGCTTAAAGCATTAACTGAAATATTATTTAATATTACAGTAATGGAAGCACATTTTATTAATAATATGAAAAACAGCATCTTATATTTTGAGGCAAACAAGATTAATTATACTATGATACTTCCAGGAGAACCTTGCAGAAAGAGCTTGACATAGACACAAATTTCTGTGAACTGAATCAGTAGGACAGAATCGCTTGCATTCACTTACACCATAATTCCATGACCCTAGTCAGATGGAATGACCTTTGATAAACTGGGATCATAATATCCTTTTTTTATGAATTTGTCTCCCAGTATTTGTACCCATTCTCATTTGGTACATTTCTGTGTCCATTATTGTTGTTCCACTATTGGACATCTGGTTACTGAGATATTTTGTAAATTTGTATATTGTATCCCTTGCTCCAACTGGAATCGATGGGTGTGTTTAAGTGCTTAAGTTTTTTCCTTCTTTAAGGTACAAGCTGCTTTTGTGAGTATCCTAACATTTTAAATGTTTTTAGTAATTATATATGGCATTATCAGCCTGTATATTGCATTTTGTGATGGCGAGAGAGCTCATAGCACAACAATTACTTAAGATTCAACAGTATATAATAAATGGATGGCATGGCATAAAACCAATGTCTGCCAGTGTGTAGATCACCCATAGCTCTTCATACTATCCACTAAGCTATTTTATGCTTTATTAGTTAAATAATATACAAATCAAAAGATTTAAAGTTACTCTCTCATTGTTTTTATTACTTGTCTGCATAAATATTGAAAACAAATATTGCAGTGAATGAGTCCTGAAGGACAAGATATTTGAGATGTTAATGTCTGATTTTTTTTGTGCAAATTCTAACATCTCACTCTTTGGCATTGGTTTAAATTTTTCTGATATTATATATTCTGATATATTATTCTGTTACTTTTAACAGATTCCTTAACCTGCAATAATGAGAATCATCTCTACATATTGATACTAAATCCATTTAATCAGCTGATGTAACAGAACAGCTTAACATTTTCAAAATGTGTTTCTAGCTTTGCAGCAAAAATCAGTTGAATAATATAGTTTACCAGTGGTTTTAGGAAGTGTCTGCATTTGCTAGACAGGTTTATCAAAAATAATGTCTGGATACAGTTCAGCTTGTTCTATGCATTAGAGTTTGTGGTTGTGTCCTTTAATGTTTACAAACTGTATTGATGCTGCTAATTTCTTTTCTTCCTGTTGCCTTCTGCCATCACGAGGGTGTAACACAATGACTGGAAAGGATAGCTACTGTGATAGCAACAAATCATGATTTCACAACAGTGGATTATGACTTTAGGCAGAGAGGAAGTTAGAAAGTTAAATGAACTGAACTGGAATGACAATATGAGCATGTAATGTATTCAGGAATATTATAGACAGCATAAAGTACAAACAAGAAGAGGAACAAAATTAATAGAATGTCCTTGGAATGTGTGGGAATGAACTTTTACTTAATTATTATGACTTTTTTTCTAAGTTTCCTCAAAGTGTGACTGGAAAAGATTTTCTTGTAACAAGTAATAACTCTTTGGCTGTCATACTTGGGCTAATATCACACCCTGTGCTGTCAAGGTGGCCAGTTGAGAAAACTGGAATACTCTCCTCTATACTTAGATCAATGAGCTGCATTCAGGCATAATGTTTTCATTCTTAATCAGATAGCTGAATGCATGCTAAAAGTATTAACGAGCAAGAAAAACAGCTTTAGCATAAACATGATATCAACTTTGATGTAGGAGTTTATAGCGAGTTTTGAAAGTGTCTAGCAGGATCTGTTATTTTTGCCATTCTTCATAACTAGGTTAAAAAATAAATCTGTGCACGTGTAATATATGGTAACAATCACCCTCAAAGTGTTTTTCTCTATCTCCGATTCTTTTAATAATAGAAAGTTGTCATGACACACTGCTTTTGTAAACACATGCTCTTCAGGCATGCCTACTGCTTTTACTGTTTGACATTTAGTTGAAGCCATCCTGCAGGAGAAAAGCTGCATCCCCACCATAAAACCTGGGTTCATATTTCCCTATTTTGGTGCATGATTTCTGTGTGGCTTTCTCTGGCATTGAGAATCAAACATTTCTACATCTTGGACCATTTTAGCAAGCCTGCATATAGAGAGAGGTACTTATCCTTATGAGTCACTTCTGCATCTTCAGAATTTTAGAAACTGACAGGTCCTATTCAGAGATGCTGTCTTTGTAAAAGGTGCAATATAAAAGAATATTAGGCAAAGAACAAATGGCAAAAAAAAAAAAAAAATCACTGGTAAATAACAACAGAGGCAGTAGTAACCTGCAAAACAAGTTTATGTGAGTGCTTTCATTCACATCAAATACATGAACTTCATCAGACAAAAATTAGTAACAAACCAACAATTTAAATAGTAATTGAAGTATGACATCATACACAAATTAAAAGCTTAAAGAGATATCAGCATCCAATAACAATGACCACACATAGCAAACCCCTATTAAAAGAGATAAAATGCAACAATAGTATAAAAACATCACCTTTCCAAGGCCTTCAATTTTAAAACACATTTTAAAGAACATTGTTCATTAAGGCCAGGGAAGGCATATGCATTAAGGGAATGGATGAAATATATGCAGTCACTTAGCCATTTTGATAATGTAACCTTGGAAACACCATCTCCTATTCTGGGCCCACAAAAAAGAGATGAAAAGCTGTTCGGATTTACGGATAGGTTTGGTCTTGTCTAGGTAAAACCTCAATTGTCTATGTACATCTAAGGAGGCAAAATTTAGAAAGAACACAGGTAAATCAATAGTCTGGTTTATGAATTCAGAAAACTTTGGGAAGGAAGGATGGATTCATCCAAAGTGATACTCTGTCTTTATGAAAGACCAGATAGGGCCTCTTGACACACAAAGCCTGTAGCTCCGAGACCCTTCTGGCAGATGTGATGGCTACTAAAAACAGGGATTTCCAAGACAAAAACTTTAGGTCGCACTTTGCAGCAGGTTTAAAAGGTTTTTGAGTCAAAGACTGAAGGACTAAAGTGAGGTTCCATGGTTCCACAGGCTGTCTGATGGGAGGCCTGATATGAGAGGTTCCCTTGAGGAAGGCCTTGCAAAGGTATAAAGAGATAAGAGGAGTACCATCTATACCATTGTAAAAATTAGAAATTGTCACTAGATGTACTCATACAGTAGCAGCAGAGGCTCCATTATCAAAAAACTTAGCCAGGTATTGAAGAACCGCAGTTACTGGAGCCGGATAACAGTTTAGCCTGCTATCCTTAGACCAGATGGAGAACCTTTTCCATTTATCCTGATATAGTTTTCTGGTGGATGGTTTAACAGAGGCCAGAATGATGTCTCGAACTGGCAAGGAGAGATTTGCTTGCCTGGCAACTAATGGAAGTGGAGAAACCAAGCAGTCAACTTGAGACTGGACAGATTTGGATGAAGCAACCCTTGGGATGAGTAATTAGATATGGTAGAGGGTCTAGAATCCATGGTGGGTATATCAGGTGAGGCCGAAGAAAGGTGAAACAAACCTGTCGAGGCCAGAACGGAGCTATGAGGATCACTTTGCATCTCAACCAAAGAGCTTTCTTGAAAAATTGTGGAATCAGGAGGATGGGAGGATAAGCATGAAGAGGTCCTGTGGGACAATCATAGATTAAAGTGTTCCCTCAGTGACTCCCCCTCCGGCGGAAGTAGGGCGAAATAGCTGGGGAGAGGGGGCATGGCCAAGATGGTGACAAGCTAGCAGCATGATTCTACTGCTCTATTTTAAATATATTTCTGACAGGAAATTCTAATTTTAAAATATCCTCAATCCTTTTTCATGTGGGACTATCACCTTAACATCACATTGAAGGATATTATTTAAAATATTAGTACATATTAATATTTTTTCTGTCATCTTATCAGAAAGGTTCTTATTTGTATCTTTGAAATGAATCATCGAAAAGCTAATTCACAGGACTTATAATTAAAAACAAAGAACTGCAGTGAGTTGTTACAAATACACAAGAACCTTCAATAAAAATGGTTGAAATGGATAACAAACTGGATAATTTTAAAGAAAAATGTTCTAAACAAATGGAACAGCTACATCAGATAATAAAACAACAGAAATCTGAGATCTCAGGAAAGGAAGACGCTTTGAATAATATAGAAGGCAGAATATCAGGACAAGACAACACAGAGTTTCTGCTAAAACAAAATACTTTACTACTGAATCGATGATCTAGAAAACAGATCAAGAAGAAATAACATTCGTATATATGATTTACCAGAGAAGATAGAAGGTGACAATACGGTAAACATTCTTACATCTTGGCTTCCAAAAACTTTAAACTTACCTGAGTCCATGTCATTTGATATTGAAAGAGCACACCGGTCTTTAACTGTTCTTTCTTCCTCTGAGGTCCATAATTGTTAGATTCTTTTCTAGTCAACACAAAGAACTGATATTAAAAACAGCATGGACTAATTCTCCAATTAAAATAAATGACAACATAATAAGCTTTGACAAAGACTACTCTACACAAGTAATTACAGAAAGAAAGGCATTACTACCATTGGTGAAAGAATTAAAGAAAAGACAGGTTAAAGTACATTTGCTGTTTCCTGGTAGACTTAAAATATTTCTTCCAGATGGTATTAAATATTTGAAAATCTAGAATTTGCTACAACCTTCTTAAAGACAAATAAATAAAAGATATGTACTGAACTAATAGCTCCTTAAAGAGATATGCAGAAACAAATAGATGGAAAGTCAGCGAGAAGAAGAAGAAACTAAAAGGCAACTTCCTTTTTCATATAAAACATGAGTTTATTTTACATCAATATATCAAGATAATTGTTACTATTATCTTATTTAGGCATTGTCTTATTCAAATCAAACCTGAAGAAAAAGAAAAAAATGGATACACACACATATAAGGCAAATAAGTTATAGATATAAATTTATAAAGATCATTACAATAAAATTACTTATTAATACCTAGAGAATATTTTATGTTAATATCTAACATATACTACTCAAGAAAAATGCCTTTAAAATAAAAAATAAACACTTTCTCTGCTGAGAAGTGATTAGTATACTCGGTGATTATATGTTTTTTTTTTATTAACTTAAATCAGAAGATAAGTAATATATAACGATTTATGCTGATTTAAAGATCAAAAACACAAAACACAAACCAGGAAGCACAAAAATAGAAGAAGGGAGTCCAAATACACCATAAAACAGGTATTTCCAAACACAGGTTTATTGAATCCAAACCGATTAAGCATTTTCGTCAGCAAGTCTGACTTCATCAGAATAATGACCGTAAAAACCACAAACCTTATATACCCTCCCCCAGCACAGGTAATATGACATCACATCCTCAATGCATAAAAACATAAAAAACTTTAGAAATATTGTTGTTAAAAAACTTGGATTCTGTAAAATATACCCATAACAATACCTAAGACAAGTAACACATGATATAAATCAAAAAATGTGACAAAAAATGGCCCCTATATCTGAACTACATATACATATACATATAGATCTGAGCTTCATGAAGGGCATAATACTAATATGGTCATTAAGGCCAGGGTATGAGCCAGCATTAAGTTTGATTTTCCATTTTAATTCCAAAAACTCTAAATAATCATCCAATGGCTACCATGATGGGTTGGTTGACTTGAAAATAAGAAAACAACATAAATTAAAAAGGGACAAGGGTGATTATGAAGCCGGTAAGGCTTACCCTGATCCACCTAGAGGACAAGAAGCTAGGTATTTTCATGAACAACAGCTAGCCTGTAATGAGGATGTTAATGAGAACATTGAAGTTAATGATTATTTAAACAGGGATGTCCTTTTAGATCCCCCTCCATTGAGGAGGTCCGAGAGAATCAGGAGCCAGAGGAGGGGTGAGAACGTGTTTATATCAGTCCATCAAAATGGCTGAATATTGAATACCAGATGTTCGAACTGGAAAGTTCGAACACTGGTAATCGCGAAGCCGTGGCCCACTGAATTCTTTCCCAGGGAAAGAATTTGGTGGGCCATTTCTGTGGCTTTGTGAGTATCAGGACTGTGATGGGAAGTTACGGGTCGGGTTCAGGTAAGTGTGCGATTGTGTGGATGTTAGGGTTAGGGCGCGGGGTTAGGTGAGTTAGGGTTAGGGCGTGGGTGAGGTGGATGTGCAACAGTGAAAGACATTAGGGTTAGGGCGGGATAGGTGAGTTAGGGTTAGGTCGCAGGTCAGTGGATAGGTAGTAGCGTATGTACAGGTTAGTGTAGGGTTAGATGTAGGATTTTGAGTGTATGTGAGTGGATTGATGTTGTTTTGGTGTGTTTGTGTTGTGTGTATGTTTCTTGGAACAGCAATTTTTTTCCCTGGGAAAAAAAATCGCTGTTTTAGGACTTTGATGTTTTTGAAGTTTGTGGTTTGAAGTTCGAACATATGGTGTTCGAACTTCAGACATTTTGATGAACTGATATAGACCCGGTGAAAACTGGTTCTTACAGCAATTATTACCAACAGTGGAGTGGAGTGAGGGGAGCTTACCGGAGGTAATTGAACCTATTGACCAGGTTGTAACCATTATTCAGAATGTTGATGCTGATTTCACTATTTATAATTACAGCCAAGTAAATGCTGATGCTGAGTGGGCTAACCCATTCTCTAAAGGCCTGAATTTTGTTCCTGGTAGACATGCTAGTATTGTTGACAGTATTTTGAATTTTAAAATGTTTGTCAGGAAATTAAGTTTAGGTATGCATTTTGGTAACACAACATCTATTGATGGCCTTAATTGTTTGCACAGGCCCAGCACTTTATTCCACCCACCCATCCTTTAGTGTCAATTTTTGAAACACTCTGTGAAAATGACATTAGAAAAGTATTAAAAAATAATCAGAAGGGCTTTACCAACAACCTAGATGAGAGAGAGTGTTGTCTGTTACAGGACATCATTTGTAATAACAACATCAGGCTCATGAATCCTGATAAAGGTGGTGAGCTTGTCATAATGAACATTATGGATTACAATAGCAAAATGCTTGAATTATTGTATAGTAACACCTACTGTGAAGTTTCAGTTAATTAAATTAATTTAGCCTACAGGGATATCGACCTTACTGTAGAATAATTGTTGCTTAATGGGCAGATTAGTCTTGACATCCATGGTTTTTTGGATTTCAAGAACCCCAGAACACCCACTATCTTTGGCATTCCAAAGATACACAAGTCCATTGCCAGCCCTCCTCTTCATCCCATAGTGGATGCCAAGGCTTTGAAAACATACTGCCTGGCTAGGTACATTGATTTTCAACTTAAGGGCATAGTGGAGAAGATGTCTTGGATTATAAAGGATTCCTGGGATTTTTTAAGTAAGATACAACTGGACATGTATGATGATGGTCTGATTATGGCCACTCTAGATATAAAAGACCTATTCTCAGTAATACCACATGAGGAGGGGCTGGATTGGTTCTACAAATATCTAAGTAGGCACACTGAATTAGGGTTTAATACCAACCATACTCTTAGGACTTGTATGGAACTGATATTAGAGAACAACTTCCTGAATTATGATGGACATCTTTTCAGACAAATTCAAGGAGTGGCCATGGGACCCTGTTGTGCCCCAATTTTTGCCAATTTGGTACTGCCTTACTGGGAGGAGGAGCACATTATAAACTCCTGCTATAGGGACCTTTGGGCTCTCTATGGCCGCTACCTGGATGATATATTTCTTTTATGGAAAGGTGGTGAGGAAAAACTAGGGGAGTTCTATCAGTATATCAATAACACTACTGTTTTTTTTAAGTTTACTTTAAATACTGGTTAGAACAAACTAAATTTCCTTGATGTAACTATTGTCAAAAACTATGAGAAAGAAACATTTGTTTCCAAATTATACCGAAAACCCACCTACTCCAACACACTTCTACATTTTGACATTTGGCACCCAATTCACCAGAAAAAGGCACTGGTGAATGGGCAATTCATCAGAATTGCCAGAATGGTGTCAGATGAACTTGATTTTCAAGCTGAATGCGACAAGTTGAACAATATGTTCACGAAAAGATGATACCCTTTGGGTTTTGTCAAAGCTATTGAAAATGAGGTTAGAATCAAAAGACAAATGAGTGCCATTGCCAAAATTTTATTTTATAATAGTGGGACTAATAGCTCTCATTCAAGTGACAAAATAATGGACAACAGTTTTGCTAGAGCTTGTGGTTTGCCTTTTTCTCTTAATTTTTATGATATCAAAAATATACTAAAAAATTCTGGTCGGTTTTGATGTTGGATCAAGAAGTTTCTAAGATTTTAGGAGAGAAACCAATTATTGTTTACAAAAAATATTCCAGTTTTAAAACTTTGTTGGAAAGGCCTAGGAAAGGAAACACAAAAGGTAGGTGTGGACAATGTTCATTTATGTTGGAAGGTGATTCCTTGTACATCAAAAACTATGGGTTTATATATCCCATTAAGAAATATTTTTGTTTTTCAAAAAGAGTAGTGTACATAGCTAAGTGCAGGTTGTGTGATGGATTCTATGTGGGCAAAACAAAAAGGGCATTTAAGCAAAGGTATGCGAGCACTGTTATGACATTAAGTGTAAAAATGAAAAGAATGCCCTATACAATCATGTGGAAAAACATCCCACTCATTTTTTTAGTTTTTTTGCCATTGACCACACTGATTTAGGGCCATGGGGTGGGCCATTGGATGATTATTTAGAGTTTTTGGAATTAAAATAGCAAATCAAACTTAATGCTGGCTCATACCCTGGCCTTAATGACCGTATTAGTATTATGCCCTTGTTGAAGCTCAGATATATGTTTTATATGTAATTCAGATATGGGGCCATTTTTGTAACATTTTGTGATTTATATTATGTGTTACTTGTCTTAGGTATTGTTATGGATATATTTTACAGTATCCAGTTTTTTTAATAACAATATTTCTAAAGTTTTTTATGTTTTTATGCATTCAGGATGTGATGTATTAGATTTTGAGGATGTGATGTCATATTACCTGTGCTTGGGGTGGGTATATAAGGTCTGTGTTTTTTATGGTCATTATTCTGATGAAGTCAGACTTGCTGACGAAAGCGCGTGATCGGTTTGGATTCAATAAACCTGTGTTTGGAAATACCTGATTTGTGGTGTATTTGGGATCCCTTCTTCTATTTTTGTGCTTCCTGATTTAAAGATACTTAATGAGCATATTCTAAACATAAAATAAGTTAAAACAGTTTTACTGTATTTCACATTTTATAATATATAATCTATTATTTTAGGATGTGTGTTACTGGTAAAATTTTCATGTTTCTTTTAATTCTTTTAATATCTTTTCTTTTTTTATTTTATATTGTGCTTGTATAATTTACTTAAGAGTCATGGTGACTTTAGAAATGTTTGATATCTGATATGGTGTAAGATGTGTTTGTTGTGGGAATTAGTACTTTGGGAGACTCTAATGCTTGCTTTGGCTTTGTATGTTGTGAGGGACTGTCAGCACTGTGGGGAGTCTCATATTGTGCTTTAAAGGCTATATTTTAGGATCAAGGCTGGTTTCCCATTTAATTTCTTTCATTTTTGTCTTGGATTTGTTGTATCTCCTTTTTGATTTTGGGACTATGGAAGCTGAGTTTTGTGGATAGATGTAATGGTGACTGGACCTTGTTTTTGTGTTGGCACTGGTGTTTTAGATAGAAGGTTCATTCGAGTGATGAGTAGATGAGGCAAAATGACAGTTGTGAGCCACATATGTTAAACAGAGCTCTTTTAGCATTAAATAGTCTTTTTTCTCCTATATCTATTTTTTTACTTACCATTTCCACCAAGGACACACAGCTGTGTCTGGTGCATCTGTTAAAGGAAGATGGAGGGAAGCGAAGGAGGGCTAGAGAGAAAGGAGGAAAGACGTCTGTATGATGTAATTTGGGAAAGATCTAGGGTCTAATCAACACCTGAACACAAAATGGGTTATATTTATGTAAGAAACAAAAATAGTTAATTTCACAAATCTTTACCAAAAGTGGATATATGGAAATAAGAAGTTATAAGCTGCTCAAATTAATTGCTGTGTTTAAAAGAAAGAAACAAACAAACAAAAAAAACCCCCGAAAAAAATAAATTCTTGGAAAACAGTTTTAAGCACAGCACACAATGATAGGAAACAGTTTATTTTTATAGTTAATATGACACGAAGATTATGAATAAGGATATACCTAGCACATGTACTTTTACAATATTTAATTATTAATAAAATATTAATTGGAAAAATAATATAGATTAGTTATTTAACAAAATTAAATGTGATCAAGGTCAAAGAGAATAATACAGCTTTAAGTTAATTGAAATACTGAGCATTTAATGGGTTGTTTCTCTTTTCAGTTATACTGATGTTTAATAAGCTTGGACTTCATTAAATCCTTACATAAGATAATCAAATTTGTTGTTTTAAGTAGTTGTATTGATTTGTAATACTTGATAAACATTACAGATCACAGATATGGTATAAATATATGGATTAAAAATTAATGTATATAGAATGAATACACAGTTATTGAATAAAATGAATGTTTATAGTTTATAGGATATCTTAATTTAGAAACAGATGGTATATAATTAAGCCATATATATCAAGTAACATTTGAAACATAGTGATTAGTATAGATTTATAAATACATAATCAGATAAGTGATACATCTGATCTGTTAATAGTGTTAGTTAATACTAAGATAATTTAATATTTGAATGATAACTGTTAGTATACAGTAGTTAATGTGACTAATAGAACTCAATAATATATTTTATAATAATATATTTAATAACCTTTTGATTAATATGAAATTTCAAATGGTAAGAAGGCTTGATTATGATCTTGGAAGCTGGTAGGCATGTTTGGGTAAGGATACTATTCAAACTAGGAGTATTAAACTCCATGAAGGGTGAAAGATATAAACTAAGCTTACATTTAATGTTTCTTAGTATGTTTGATCTTTATTTGGTGTCTACTTCTTTTGATAGAATGTGTTCAACTGACAATTTTAAAAGTATTATATTTACATCCACTTATAATCAATTCAAGTTTTGTAGAAGTGGTTTGTTATTAATGGTGATCAAATGTGTGGTAATACTTTCTGTATAAAATAAAATATTTGAATTGTATCTCCATTAATGTCAATTGATTGAACAATGGTTGTAACAGGAATAGCTTAAATAAGTATTTAAAGATGTTTAATGCTCAAGTTATGTTTTTCAAGAACCATATCTAATACAAGAAGGTATAGCTAGACTTAATACAAATAATTAATTTGTACTTACTGCGTCTCATTATTTACAGAAGAGAAGAGGAGTAGCAATAATATGGAAGAATTCTATGCCAACACATAAAATCTTAAGTACATACAATAATAAGAAAGGAATGCCTTGCCTTGTGACTCTAAAATTAAAATGGAAAATATATAGTTTAATTAATGCCTATATGATCTCTGGAATAGGAACAAAAGCTGTTGATAATTTGATGAGATACTACAACTTTCTGAAGGGAGTATCATATTTCCAGAGGACTTTAATTGTATGTAGAGTGATAATTACTCTAATGCCATCAATAAGCATAGAAAGCCTGCTTCATCTAAAGCTTTAATAGATTTATAGATTTGTTTAATATCAAAGACATAAATTAGTTTTCAGAAACAAATTAATTATATTTAAACATTTTTCACAAAGACATGGTACACAATCTATAATAGATAGAGCACATTTCTAATTATATAACTACAAGATTAGGTAAGTTAGTGTGGTTACTTATCCTTTATTAGATCACAATGCAATGATAAATACTAACAGAATCTTTCTATTAAAAGAATACCAGCATATGTAACTAACTTAAAATAAAAGAATTATGTTATTAAGAAATTCAGACTTTTATAAATATAATGTAGATGGTGTATCAAAGATATTTATATGGGATTCTTTAAAAGTATATTTATAAGGTGAAATTATATGCTGGTATATAAATAAGAAAAAAACAATGAGATAATTAATATACTTACAAGGAAAAGTAGTTGGCTAAAATTAAATGTATAAAAGGGCAACAATAACTGAATTCAGTTGGTTAAATAAAAATATTTAGAAATGTTACAACATAAAACTGTGATAAACCTAGAAATGATTAAGATGCATTCTTATTCCTTAAACCCTAAGAACCTATATAAAATACCAATTAGATCAAAAGTGATTATTAACTCTAATCATATTAAAGAGATTTTTATTCCAAATAGTAAAACAAAGGTCACTGAATGAGAAGACATATTAGAGGCATTTAGAATTCACTTTAGTAAAATTAATCAATATAATTCAACAATGGAACTCAAGATAGCATTAAATAATATTGAAGCTATAATAACACTTGAATTATGTTAATAGTCTAGATACCCTAAACCATCTAATAAATGGAATAAGCTTTTTTTTTACAGTGGAAGAGAGACTGTCATTAATTAAAATGATTATCCTTCCAAAAATATTATATATAATAAAATCTATATCTCTTCTTCTTTCTAAGGATTGTTTGAGTCAGATTAATTCTATGATTCAAAGTTTTGTTTGCCATCCTAATAAATCTAATATCCTAATGAACCTAGACCAGAATTGCAGGTAGCAGTGGTTGTGATGTCGGTGGTGTCAGAAGGAAGATGGAAGGAAGGTCTGGGGCTTGAATGTTGATGTTGATGGTGTGGCTGTTCGAGACTACAGGTAGTGGCAGGTGTGATGTCTGTGTGTTGGAAAAATGAACAGAGGAAAAGACTGGGACTTGTATGTTGCTGGATAGAGTGGGAGATGACAGTGGTGTTAAGTAGGGATTGCTGTAGTCCTTGGAATTGTGTTTGGTTTCAAAGCTTCCCTGCCTTCAGTAGGCTTGTTCACTACTGCTGTAATATGTGTTTTTGTGTTGTTATTGTTTCTGTGCTGCAATGTTATGTTTTTTTATGCTGAGCCTTGGAGAAACAAAATTTCTTTCACCTGTATGCTTGTGTATGGTTGAATGATAATAACGTTACTTTAGATCTTTTGATCTTGATCTTTTTCATTAAATCACCATATAAGGGATTGGATAGTAGGAGGCATTTGCTTTCCAGATTTAGAAATATATACTTTATCAAAAGTTATTAAAGCAATATCTTTATGGTTAAACTCTAACTACTCTGCTAAATGGAAAGAAATACCTAAAAAATTTGGTTGAGATCAAACAATTTAATAACAGTACAACATAATAAAATATTAAGTAATAATTTTCATTGGTTGTTAAGAGAATACTTCTCAGAAAATAAAAAAACAAACCAATTACATCCTGTTATATAACGAGTATGTTAAACATATTTAAAACATTTATATAAAAAAATCCAGAATATAAAGAATGGCTATTCTTATTATTCCCTATAGTGTCTATACACAATAATATTAACAGATTTAATTCATCAAAAATGATAGAACTTAAAGACAAAAACTTGATATTTTAGCATCACTTGATAAAAATGGGAACGTACATACTACTGATTATATTATGAATAATTTTATATAAATAAAGAAATGTGGCTAGATATACAAATCCATAGACAATCTATCATTCAAAGGATTGAGTTAAAGCATTCAACAATAAAAATACACTTCCTAAATTTATAGAATTTTACTTAGTCTAGTAAATCATAATGCTATTGGAAAAGGATATTTATCTAAAATATATAAATTAGTTAAAAGTATGAAAATATATTATAAAGAAAATTATTGAGATTATTTCTGATTAATTAATGAATAATCTCCAATTGAGGAAGATAAAAAAATCAAGATTATCTTCAAAACAAACTACTTTTTTTTCTCTGCATTGGAGATTATTTTCCTGGAAATGTATACATAGAAATTTCTTGATACCACATAACGTTGAACTAATGTATAAAAAAGAATTTGGGTAGTGGAGGTGAAAGTCAAATATAAAAGCTGATGAGCAATTTACAATCATAAAACATATGTTGCCAAAATCATTTTGGGAAAATATGAATTTTTCAAAGTATTTTAATGATAAATTCCTTTTAACTAATTATTTAGTTTTATTTAATATATCAATTCCTACATGTGTTGCCAAAATAAAATGTCTTCTTTGGAGTTTATTGGCTATGGCAAGAAAGGTTATTACTGTTATTTGGAAAAATAAATCTGCTCCTACTATGCAAGAATTCAAGGACATTGGTAAAAATGTATGTCAACTTGAATTAGCTACATTCAAGACAAGAACAGAGTTACTACATATTACAATACTTGGTTGAAATTTAAAGATCTGTTAGAAAAATAGATGATAATATGATGTTGGAAGGTTAACTTATTAATAATTCTTATTTTTGTAGATACCTTTGTAAAAAGTTGATGTTATTTGTTGAAATTAAATGTTATGATATATATAACAATATAGTTATATATTGTTTTAAAGCGTTAATGTTATATGTAAATTTGAATTTAAAACTTTAATAAAAAGAAGTATATAAAAAATGGACTAAGCCCTTGCCATGACAAAACCATGGGTTTTTGAATTTGTCCCACTGTGATCATATAGATGTAACATAAAGGATTAGCGTCAGATTTCCAACCATAATCATCTTATTATGCATTTGAAACACAGATGCCAAGAAATTGACCGCAAAACTTTAGAGAAGAGAAGTGAAGAGAAGCCTGAGAGGTAAATTATAGCATCCATGTCATAAATACCTACTAAGAGTTATTGTTTGAGAGACCCAGTCATAATTCTTTGTATTGTATGGATCTTTATCTGATTCATATGCTACAAGTTGCAGGGGAAAAAATGAAGGATAATAAAGTGTTTCAGAGCTTTGAAAGACATAAAACTTGTAACACTGCAACAGAAACAGCAAGCAGAAGCAAAGTGTCCCAAAGCTGTTAGGCACTTCCCTTTGTCTACCTTTTTTTTGCTTGTGTGGGATCTTGAAGTAACTAACAGCTTTTAAAGCTGTTTTAGTTTTTCCTCTATTCTGTGGAAGCCAACACTGGTTCCTATTGTGCTCTAGAACAAGGCTTAATTAAACTTATTCACCACATTTTTGATAACAAAAAAGTGCTTAACAAGCCTGTATTTCCCAGTTTCAGAGAATAATCACAGAACTCTGTGTGATAAAAAAATATTTAGCTGAAAGACCCCACTCCAAAATCTTGTTTCTGCTCAAGGTTATTTTTAATGATCATGAACTTCTTTGTGATAGTAGGTGTCGAAATACCAGTTCTGTAGTTGGATAGCTGTTCTAAATAGTAGAGTGGAACTTCTGTTCAGAAGCAAGTACTTACAAATGTTGATAATTTTATTGCCTTTGTTTATAAATCATCTGGCTGGCCTCAAAACTAGCTTTCTGTTTTCTAATATGTCTGTAATATGTACACACATAAATGTAATGCTTGATCATCTGCCAGCATTATGAGCAGGATTTGGAAGTGATTATTGTCATTAATATATACTTTTTGAACCTTCTTATTGTTTGTGTGTGTGTTTAACTTATTTACTTTATTTATTTATTTAATATATGTTCTCTCCCAGTTTTCATTGGAGTTCCTTTCAACAAGCTATACTTCCCTGGGCACAATTAAACTAAAGAAGCACGTACTATTTAGTTAGTAGCATATGCATTTCAAACTGGGGCAAAAGCCTTTTCTCTCCTGGATAAGATCTCTGTAAGAATCACAATGTTCAAGTGACCTCTGTAACAAACTGCCTGGTAAAAAAAATATACATCTTAAATGCTTGAGACAGCACTGTTCTCTTTAGGTTATCTCTGTCCATGCAGTATATCCAGGTAACCTGAGATCACTTCTTAATACAATGAATGCATATTCATATGCCTGCAAAGATAAACAGAGCTTATGACAAGTCTAGGCTCACTTCCATTTTCAGTATTCTTATAATATCCACACAGTCCTGGCCTTTACACAGTATTAATTCACTGCATAGTCTAATGACTTAATGCTCTGATTTTTGCCACCTCCTACTACATACCCAATAGAAATGTAACCAGTTTCTGCCTATCCTCTGTTGGGACCGTCATCTATTTCATAATCACAAACATATGAATCAGCTGCCTGTAGTACCTCAGGTAGTCCCATTGAGTCAGTCTAAACTAATGCTAGCTGTGATCTCACAACAAACGATCATCCTCATAAAAAATATTGTCAATAATTTGGTTCCAGGGTTACTAGAAACAGTAACTTGGCTTCATCTTATAGCCTCGCTTGATATTCTTTGATTCTGATTGGGTCAAATCATTTAGTCACTTAACTCCCCTTATGCAAAATATTTTTCAGCAAGTGTTATCAAATATTGACACCAGAGATAGGAGGTCCCCAATATGTCTGTCCTTACTCCAAATATACTCCTGGAATTAATCACAGGTGGAATCCCCACATCCTTGCTCAGATCCTGCCAGCACAAAGTGTAACAGTCCAACAGCCAGAAATAAGAACCTTTTATGAACTTCCCTAAAATATAACTCAAAATCTGTAAACTGAAATATTCAGTCTCTTCAGGCAGTGTTGTCATTTTCCATACTACCCTAACCTTTTCACCATCCTAATGAAAGTTCGATGTTGCACTTTTTGGTCTCTTGGAAAAGCCCATTAGATGGTCTGCAGAGAGTACCTAAGAATAATACAATAAACAACAGAAGAGAAACATTTGTAGTGGTTGAATCTTTTGGGGAGGTCCAACAAGTGACATCTCCATGTAGTCTAATAATCCTTACAAACTTCATCATGCAAACATGCTACTCACCAAGAATTCTCTCTAACATTGAAGCCAACAGGATCATGAGATCTGTGTAAGAACTGCAATAGCAAAAATAAGAAAATGATTCTCAGAACAGTTACATAGGAGTGTTTAATAGTAATGAGAAAATAACATAATGACATCCCACCATGATACATCTACCAAGACTGGCACACTTCATCTTCCATCCTAAGTGAAAAACTTTTAACATTTGTTATGCAGAATGGACTGCATGCCTGAGGCATCTGTTTGATAGCACTGGTCATATATACTATGCAGATGTCCATCATACCTTTATTAGTACAGATTTATGTTTGTTAGCAAATGAATACCTTAATCAAGACAAACCATCTACTTACAGTGTTCTAGATAACAAGATGTTCTATATCAGTGCTGGTTCCCCAAGTTTTCATCACCAAATGGACTGTCACTAAACATACCACCTGTACTGCTTCACACACCTTGAGTTATAGTTTCAGTATAGGAAATAAGATATGAATATCAGAAGTGAAGTTTCTATGTGGCATTTAATAAATAACCACATGATCCTCATTGCTTTCACCATATTATTTTGTTATACCCAATAATGATAACTTAACTGATATGCACTTACTTCTTAATGTTCTATTCTACTCTATTGCATAATCATATGAAACAAAAGCCAAGTGCACTCCACGGTAGGATGTAAACTTTAATAAAAAATAAATAAAAAGCGAAAGAGTAAGCGCTTTCACTGCCATAACGGCAGCTTCTTCAGACTCATTCTAACACTCATAACTGCCAATGGGCTTCGGACCAGTTGTTTTACACTGAGAGGGTTTGTGGTCTGCACTGTAGTGGCAGAACAGGTAGCTTACATCCTTCTAGGTTGGGAACTGCTGATTGAGGGCTCAGTGTCTGTTATTCTAAAAGTGTATTAATTCTGGTTTAAGCACTTGGGCTTTCAGGCCAGTTATTTTACATTAAGAGGGTTTGTGGTCTGCACTCTTGTGGGAGGAGAGGCTGGACTCTGCCCTTCTGAGCTGGGAATTTCTGGTTAAAGGCTTATAGTGCATGCATATCTGAACTGCTTCTTACTGAAGTTGGTGCGCCTTGTTTGCTGTGGCATAGACTGGATTCGGGCCTGCTGGATCTAGCTTTGTTTGTGTAACTTGAGCACTAATCCAGGCATTCTCTAAAGTATTCAGTTGTATTTATTACTGCTTGGTAGTAACTTGAATAAAGTGTAGCTATCATTCCTAGTCTTTTGGATTAGGCACTTGGGCTTCAGACCAGTTGTTTTACATTAGGAAGGTTTGTAGAATGCACTGTGGTGGCAGGACAGGTAGCTTTCATCCTTCTAAGTTGGGAAGTGCTGAATGAGAGCCCAGTGTCTGTTATTCTTAAAGTGTATTAGTTCTGGTTTAAGCACTTGGGCTTCAGGCCAGTTATTTTACATTAAGAAGGTTCGTAGTCTGCACTCTTGTGGGAGAAGAGGCTGGACTCTGCCCTTCTGAGCTGGGAATTTCTGGTTAAAGGTTTATAGTGCCTGAATATTTGAACTGTATCTTACTGAAATTGGTACACCTTGTTTGCTGTAGCATAGACTAGATCCAGGCCTGCTGAATCTAGCTTTGTTTATATGCTTGTTGTTTGTTTGCTTGTTATTTCCCTGGAACGCTAATTCCACCTAATACGTGGATTCTCAGCGCTTCTGTGGATCACTAGTGATATCTGCATTGCTTACTTTACTTATTTCCTTGTTTCACTTGAAAGAAAGTTACTGGTTGTCATTTTTGCATTTAAGTTACCTGTAACACATTGCACTTAAGTTACCTGGCACTTGCTCACTAAAGCAATTATATAAGTCAGCACTAAAAATTAAAAGCACTACACCCTCACTCCCCACTGGCCCTTGTTTTCAATTATAAAGGAATTCCCAATATTATTCTAGCATGTCCAAAGGTCAGTTGTCAATCTCCTCTCCGGTCCAGCTGGTGAATCTGGGAATCTTGAGTATATGTTACAACTGCCTCATGTACACAGACAACCCTCTCTTCCTCCCAACAAATTCCAACACATGTGAGAGATGCAACCATATAGCCAAACTGGAGGCTAAGCTCTCTCAACTCAGTACTGGCATAACCAGTCAGGAGGAGAAGGAAACCACACTCACTTCAATTCCAGTCTCACATAGACCTACCACGACAACAAACCAAACACATAATCACACAAAAACATACTCAGAGGCTCTAAATAAAGATCTGCCTAAGCAGCAGAGACCTCCAAAGCAGACACCCAAGCAACCGCTACCCCAAAACAAAACACGTGCAACACATATCTCACAAAGCCAGTGTGCCGAACAGTCACAGCTCTTAAGACTAAACAACACACCTGATACACTTGTAATAGGTGACTCTATCGTCAGGCACACTGACATCCCGCTCACCAGGCTGAACAAGGAGAGGGTCACGGTGAGCAGCCTGTCAGGCGCTAGGATCCGCCACATAACACAAGCACTCAGGTCACTCCAAGGCAAGTACAAATATGACTCAGTCATTGTCCATGCTGGTGTGAATGACCTGAGACGTACCTCCCTGGACTATATGAAAAGAGACATAGAGGAGCTCTCTGAGCATGTAGCAGAGGCCGGTATGACCCTGACCTTGAGTAGCATCTTACCCTCACCAAGAATGATGCCACAATATGAAGACAAGATGATCAATTTCAACAATTGGCTTAAGTACTGGTGTCATTCAAAGGGGATCCAATGCCTGTCAGCTTGGGATGATATGCTCGACAAGCCACAATGCTTCGCTAGGGACGGCTTGCACCTGTCACCCCTGGGCTTTTGGATATTGGCAAAGGCTCTTGCTATCCCCATAGTGCCTTTTTTAGGCAAGGCTCAAAAGACAAACCCACCTCCATGGGTATCACAAGGGATAAGAAACTAAGAGTAATGCTACTCAACGCCAGAAGTCTAAACCTCAAGATGCATGCACTCGAAACTCTCCTTAGCATGGAGAACATCGATATCTGTGCAGTAACAGAAACCTGGTTCAGGGCTCCCGAGAGCACCCCAGCACTACCAGGTTATACCTCATACCATGCTTTTCGGCCCCAAAACTTGGATCAAACCACAAAAGGAGGGGGAGTATTGATATTCATCAAAGATACCCACACCTCCAGGTTGGTGGCAAAGCACGAAGCATCAGAGACTATCCATGTGCAACTAACAGTGGGTAAAACTGCCTTCCAGTTTATAGCCTGCTACAGACCACCCTCCCAAACCCAGGAACCCCACTCGGCCTTCCTGAGAACACTGGAAAATATGAAGGTCTCTCCAAACACCATTATATTGGGCGACTTCAACTACCCAAACATAGACTGGGAGCATTACTCTAGCTCCAACACCCTAGCCCAAAGGTTCCTAGAATTTATAAACTCAAATGCTATGGAACAACTTGTTACCACTCCCACAAGAGGGGAAAACATACTGGACCTGATCATCACCAACATGGGGACTCTATGCTCCAGACCAGAAGTGTATCCCTCACTGGTAAGATCAGACCATATACTAATCTCACTGGATATTCACATCCCGACCCCAGCCCCTGCCCAGAAAACCACAGTGAAAAACTTCTTTAAAGCAAATTTCACACTCCTCAAAACCGAGGTGGAATCCTTCAAAGCCCCCGGGCCTGTGGAAAATACGGCCCAGACCACAGAATCCTTTATAAACACATTCTATGAACACCTTCAGGAATGCATGAATCATGCGATCCCAAATAAAACCAAGACCCAATCCTCCAAAGGCAGACGTCCTGTCTGGTGGACCCCAGCCATAAACAAACTATACAATAGAAGGAGGAAGCTACTAAATGATAGAGCAAAATCCCAAAAAGGGAAGGCATCACTGATCAGTATTAGCAAAAAACTACGGGCACTCATAAAATTGTCTAAGGCCAGCTTTGAGAGAAAAATTGCACAGGACACTAAGGATAATCACAAGGCTTTCTTTAGTTATGTTAGGAACCTGGGTGGTAATTCCCAGATATGCTCAGAATTAGTCCAAAATGACAAAAAATACACCGAACCCACAGACATTGCCAACATCCTAGCTGACAGGTTCAGCGCAAACGTCTCCCCCCTCTCCCCACCAAAAGGGCAAATATCTATCCCAGCAGAGTGCTACCCCCCTGACATCTCAGATGCTCAGGTAAGAGCCACCCTCTCCAAAGCAAATAACACAGCATCAATGGGACCAGACGGTGTCCCGGGCTGCATCCTACATGAACTCCAAGAAGAGCTAAACCCAATCATAAAACTACTGTTCAGTCTCAGCCTTACTACAGGATATGTGCCCAAAGAGTGGCGTACAGCAACAGTGGTCCCTCTCCATAAAGGTGGTGCCTCAACGGATCCTGGAAACTATCGCCCCATAAGCCTGACTAGCTTGGTCTGCAAAGCTATGGAAAGGATCATCATGGACCTCATAAATAAAGATATTGGGGACCTACAGACACTGGATCCTACCCAGTTTGGCTTTGTTAAGGGCAGATCCTGCCTCTTAAACCTGGTTGATTTCTTTGAAGCAGTCACCAAGGCCATTGACGAGTGGAAGGTGGTCCACACAGCCTACCTGGACCTTGCAAAAGCCTTCGATACAATACCCCACTCGGGCATTATAGATAAGCTCACCAGCTTAAATATAAACCCCTATGTCACTAGATGGATTGCAAACTGGCTCAAGGACAGAACCCACATGGTTAGAATTGCTGGAGCCACGTCAGACTCCAAACCAGTTACAAGTGGTGTCCCACAAGGCTCCGTCCTGGGACCTCTCTTGTTCGGTATATATTTCTCGGAGGTACAGGCCAACACGGAAGGACTGTGGCTGACCAAGTTCGCAGATGACTGCAAACTGGGCGCCATAATCGACTCTCCAGCCGACACAAGCATCCTCTAAAAGGGCCTCATAGAAACAGACAACTGGTGCCAGAGCCATGGCCTCAAGCTAAATGCCAAAAGTGTATAGTCATCCCTTTGGCAAAAACAAAGTGCCCACAAATTACCACATAGGTGGTAATCCATTAAGTACAGAAGAAGTAATTAGGGACCTGGGGACCCAAGTTGATAGCAATCTCTCATTTGACAACCACGTGGCCAAAGTGCTTAGAAAAACATTTTATATAGCCCACCTAATCATGAAGGGATTCACATCTAGATCAGGGAGGTCATCGTGCCTCTTTACTCATCCCTCATCAGGCCCATAATTGAGTACAATGCCCCTTTTGGGATGTACCTTACCAGACACCTGCAGCAACTGGAAAGACCCCAAAAGTACCTCACCAAGAGGATCAAAGGGCTCAAACAGATGCCATATGCTGCCCGGTTAAAGAAACTCCAGCTCTACTCAGTGGCATACCACCTGTTCAGAGGTGATCTGTGCCTGACGTATAAAGCCATGTCCAACCTGGAATTAATGGACATGCTGCACCTCAGAAAATCCAAATCCCTTCGAGCTACGCGCTCGAGAGAATTGAACCTCAGCACTGAAATAAATAGGACATGCTGGAGGGACAGATTCATAACCCAGAGGCTCCCTTCACTCTGAAATAAAATCCCAGTCCAGGTTAGGCAGAGTCCCTCATTGACTCTCTTCAAGAGGAATCTTGATGAGTGGATGGGAGATCGTAGGTTTACCCCGGGTATCACTTCTGTGTCACTGTTAGACAGAGGCACAGTGTACTAACCTCGAAAAAGGGCATAGCAAAATAAATTTAAAATGGGTTGCAAAAGCCAAACACATTCTGGCTAGGCTTATAAATGCCCTAGGGCAGATAGCCTAGTATGAACCTATGAACCTATAAAACAGGCAGTTCAATCAACACATCAAATCAATAAAATACTTTGTGCCTATTTTAAAAGACTGTGACTATTATAAAACAGCTTCCAACTAGGTACTCTAAGAACAGAATAGTATATAAACACAGTCAATGCATGAAATTCACTAACTATCCAAAAAATGATTATTCATAAAACCCTTGACTCAAAAATAAAATAAAAATAAAATAAAATTAATGTTTCAAAGGATGAGATTTCAAACAAGGTTTGAGAGAGACACGTTTATTAATTCCAGGGAATTTATCTGCATCTAAGTGCATGATCCATTCTTGTTCCCGTTCTTCAGTAAAGTTCTTGAAATCACCCCCTCTCATATTGACTGTTAGAACTTGTAAATCTAAAAATTTGAAACTATGTTCTTCACCTTTGTCAATAACATGCTTTGCTATAGTATTCCTATACTTCTTATTCCTTTCATCATTCATGTGCTCTAAGATACGCTCTTTGAAACGTCTGTTTGTCTTCCACACATAATATGCATAACACTCAATACAATATGAAAAATAAATCAAGTCCATTGTTTTACAATCAGCATAGAGTGTGGTCTCAAAGAAAAAATTCTTAATGGGGTGTGCAAAATGATTGCCTGAATGAATGAACTTATAGGCTCTAAATTGTCTACAGGGGAACGTGCCTTCCCTATATGACAAAGGTGTGTATCCTCTATTGATATTTTTATAACACAGTTGTCTCTTGAAGGATTTACAATTTCTAAAACTGAAGTCAGGTCTATCTCTAATAAATTGTCTGACTCTATCATCACTGTTTAGTATGGCCCAGTTCTTCTTTATGATGTCGCAAATGGCATTAACATTGCTAGTGTAAGTTAAAGACATTCTGGTTGCCCCTCTTTGTTCCTGTTCATTTCTCTCACTGTGGCTATCCTCCCAATTACTAAAAAAATAAGGTGACCCTCTCATGTCTCGTTGGGCCAGGGCTTCATCAATCCATCTCTCAACTCATTCTCTTTATAGCCCCTCTGTATAAAATCAGTTTTCAGATCAGATAGTGCTGACCTCATGGCCATATCATTATTGTGTGATCTCATAATCCTAAATGCTTGTCCCTTAACAATATTCCTTTAAACATGGTGAGGATGCATACTACTCTTATGTAAAAAAAAATTCTTCTTACATTTCTTTTTATAAATGGAAGTCCTAACCTAGCCAAGCATACTCTTAGTGACTTTGACATCTGAAAAGTCAATTGACTCATGAGAACAATTGTAACTGAACTTTAAACATGGTGTCATTGTGTGTAAATATCTAACAAACTGTTCAATCCCCTCTAAGTACTCTTTCCACAACACAAAAAGATCATCCACTAATATTTTGTATGTCAAAATGTGTCCACCGATGTCATTATTTCTAATAACTTTCTCATATTTCCATTGCCAGGTTGGCATAGTTATTGGCACAGGCTACGCCAGCCTTCTGTAAATAAAATTCCTCATTGAAAATAAACATATTATTTTCTAACATTAATTGTAACAGAGTGCACATTGTATCTATTTTGTTGGTGTCAAGGGATGCTTTATTTAACAGAAGTGTTCTAATATTCTCAATGCCCCTTTCATTCAGAATAACCATGATAAGAGATGATACATCTAGAGTTAAAATACCAAATCTGCACTCTCATGCTCATTCATCATAACAGGAAACAGATCATTTAGAAAATTATTTGTGTCTTTCAACACTGTCTCAGTCTCTTCCACAATGGGATGTAGGATCTTATCCACATAAATAGACAGGGGTCTATGGCCCAACCTCTGCTGGACACTGTGGGGTGCATGGGTGGATTATGCATATTTTTGTAAACTTTGGGACGGTCATACAACAATGCTATAAATGGATGTTTTACAGAAAAATATCTAAACAGGTCCTCAGTAGTCACATTACTCATAAGCATATCAAATAACAGAAAAGCTAATTTTTCCATAATCCCATCAACTTGTGTTCTGGCTAAATGAACATATGTCTCACTATCATTCAATAAATCAGTCATGCTATTTAAATAATAATTCTTGTCCAAAATCACTATGCTACCCCCTTTATCAGAGGGGCATATCTTCATAGAGGATAACTCTTTTAATTGCTGTAATGCAAAGCGTTCTCCTTCAGTCAGATTAAAAAATCTACTTTTCCAACAACTCTCATATAGCTGTCAAACTTCCCTTTCACACACAATGATAAACATTTCAACACTGGGTCTATAGCAGGGACAAAAGTACTGGTCGTTGTAAAACACTCTTGTATCTCTACAGATCTAGGAGATAATAATTTCAAGAACAGATTACATGCAAACATCTTGAGATCTAAAATCACATCAGATATGTCAGAACACTGCATCGGTATAAAAGATAAACCTTTGTTTAAAAGGCTATATTGTTTTTCAGTTAAAGTCAGTGAGGACAGGTTAATGACTATTTCATTTGTGTCCTGCCTCATGCTGTTACCTTGTTTTTGTATCTACCGATTGATTCCTCTGCTGAAGTCTCCCTCGCCTCGACCAACTCCTCGACCTGTTCTTCTTGTAATCCAAGGGTAATGGAAGGGGGCCTGAGAGGAAAAAATGTGTGTAGTGCACTTCTGCAATGTAGTTTTGTTCTCCCTCAATACTCTCAGATACTCCACACGCCACTCCCATCAACACTTCCTCATTGTGGTTGCTCACTTCCTGAATTGCGCTTAAAGGTGCAGTACCTAAAGACGATGTTCATGATGTTAACTGCGCAGCCAATCCTTTTTGGGACTCTTTAATAACTGAAGCTTGTTGATCCATCTCTTCCCCAGACATGCTGCCATGAGCCTGTGTGTCCATTGAAGGGGCAATCACTTCTTCAACAGGCTGTGAATTGATCAAGGCATTTGACTCGGGCCATGAAAACACATGTCCTTCTCCAAAATTTTTAAGAGCTCCTTGTAGTTTCTTGCATTTAATATGTTGTAGTCTCTTCTCAAAACTCTGTAAATTCTCCAAAAGTGCATCCACCTTCTCACCAACCAATTCAGAGGGAAACTTACAGTAGAGTAAACATAGCTTCTGTATTTCTATAGAAAGAGCCTCTTCCATAGGCTTAAAATACTCCACTAACAGCCATCTGACTTTGTCTCTCCAGCTTTCTCTGTTTCTCCCAGTTTGGAAAAAATGACTACGGACTCTTGGGTTCTCTCCATTATCAAGCAGGGTTACTTTATGACCTGGAAAACCCTTCCCTCCTTCTCCTGTTTACCTTAGCCTCCTGAAGAACAACTCCCTCATTTTCCAGGGCTATTGCAGGGTCTGAAAGATCATGGTACCATTCAGTTGGTTCCACAGACCGACAGGGGTCTAGAGTTTTATTCCAGAATGTTTATAGTCCCCAGGAAAGAGAGGTCTTGGAGATCTGTCCTGGATCTTTCCTTTCTGAACAGTTTTCTCATAGCGCCATCCTTCTGAATGCTTTTTCTTCAGACTTTATTTCCCCTGTCGCTTTCTCAGGTCTTTCTAGTTTCCCAGAATCTAAAGGATGTCTACCTTCATATTCCTATGTACCCTCTACTCAGGAAATTGTTTGCATTTCTCTGTTTCTTCCTCTCATTTTCAGTTCTCTGCTTTACCTTTTGGGTTCTCAGTGGCACCAAGGGTATTCACAAATTGCCTAGCTCCATTGTTTTTCTTTTGTAGAATTCAGGGCATTCAGATATTTCCCTATCTGGACAACCTGCTTCAGGCCCCTTCCCAAACCAAACAAGTGCAGGATCTTCATTTTACCCAGCTTCTATTATACAGTCTGGGGTTCACAATCAACCTTCAAAAGTCAATGTTGACTCCATCTCAGGACCACCTCTATCTAGGTTGCAGGATCCAAATTGTTCCCAGGCTAGCCTCTGTTTCTGCTACCCAGGTTTTACTTCCCCAGTCTTGTCCTCTAGTCAAGGAGTTTCTAAGGGCTCTGGTATTCATGGTGTTTACCATCTCCATGCTTCCCAGGGACAGGCTTCATATGAGGATGTTTCAATGGTATCTCAGGTCAGTGTGGCTTCAACACTGCCACTTGCTAAATTATATGGTTTCTCTACTCCCTTGTCTCAAACTGGAACTTCACTGGTGGATTCAACAAGTATCTCTCAACCCAGGTGTTTCCTTCCAACTTCCTTAGCCATTCCAAGAACATTTCATGGATACCTCAGAGCTTTGGTTGGGAGCCGATTCAGGCACTCTGAAAGTTCAGGGCCTTTGTTCCCCTTGACAGAGAGCAGATCACATCAACATCAAGGAAATGAGGGCTCTCATTCTGGCTCTTCACACTTTCCACTCGCTCTGGGTGCCAGGTCCTTTGAAGGTTTTTACAGAGAACACCACAGTCATGTAGTACAGAAACAAGCAAGGAGGCACAATGTGTTACCTTCTTTGTGGACTAGCCCTTCAAGCCTAGGAAAAAGCCATCAATTTGCAGGTGACCCTACAGGCAGTCTATATACCTTCAGAGCATAATCATGTGACAGATTCTCTCAGCAGGTCCAGGACACAGCCTCACAAATGGATGCTTTACAGGGATGTGTTTCTAGACAGTTCATTGGTAGGGTATTCCTCAAGTGGATCTCTTTGCTTCCCCCTATGAACAGACAACTTCCTCAGTTCTGTTCCAGATTTCCAAGTCCTTTGGATTGGAATGTGAACGTCTTATCTTTCTCTTGGAGGGGAATGCTATTTTATGCCTTTTCTCCCCTTCTTCTTCTCCCCAAGGTCTTTCACATGATCAAGAAGGACACTCCAAAATTCTTGCTGGTGACCCTTTTGACCCGGAAAGCACTGGGTTCACCTTGTTATTCCACCAGGCCAGGGGCAATCATCAGAAGTTATCAAACCACATGGACCTTCTGACACAGAGCAAAGGATCTCTCCTCCACACTCACTTGTGCACTTTTCAGCTGACACTTTGGGCAATACGGTTTTGATTCCTTTCTGACACCAATTTTCTGAGAACGTGCTTAGGGTCTTGCAGGAGGCCAGCAGTCTTAGTACCAGAAAATCATACAGGTCCAAATGGAAGAGATTTTCTGTCTGGTGTTTTCAACATCACCAGGATCCCTTTTCCCTGGGGGTCCCCTTGTTTTCTTCCTACCTGCATGAACTGCTATATGCTGGCTTAGCACATCCTTCAGTGAAAGCTCATTTGTTAGCAATTTCTGCCTGTCTGCCACTGAATCCTCCTTTGACCTCAAGATTGGAAGTCAAGTAATTTCTAAAAGGTGCCCTTCATATCAGACACCCAGTAAAGCCTATTCTTCCTTTTTTGGATCTTAATTTTGTCCTTCTGACCGAGGCTCCTTTTGAGCCAGTTGCCACTTCTTATTTGCAACATTGCACCTGAAAGAATGTTTTATTGATTGCTTTAACCTTTTCCAGAAGAGTTTCTGAGCTCCAGACCTTGATTGCAGTTCTTCCTTTTTTGTTTTTTTCATAGAAATAGGGTTTCTCTCCATGTGAATCCTTCATTTATGCCCAAGGTGGTTAATGAGCTATCCTTCAATCAGTCTATCCAGCTTCCTTTCTTTTTCCCTTCTCCAAAATCTGCAAACTTTCTTCATACCTTGGATTTGCATAGACAGCACAGATATTATTCAGACAAAACAAAGGCCTTTCATAAGTCTGATCAACTTTTTGCTTCTTCTCCTATCAGGACATTGGGTTTGGCAGTCTGTAAGCAAACCATATCCTCTTGGATTTTAAAGGCCATTTATTTTTGTTATACTTTTCATGGCAAACAGTTGTCTGCTTTTATTTGGGCACATTCTACTAGGGCAGTGGTTTCCTGGGGGCTTTCTTCAAGGGTTTGGACACCAACTCCATCCCTGAAGCTGCTTCTTGGTCTTCAGTTCACAATTCACTAAGCATTACAAATTGGATGTCATTTTCAGGGCAAGGGCAGGATTTGCCCAGGGTATCCTTCATGGGTTTGTGGAAGGCTCCTCCTTACTTTCCTCCTCCCTACCTTCTCTGCAGCTTTTGCACTCTCCCAGCGGTGAGGAATGCTGCAACAGTGATATGGAAGGACAGTTATGTAAAATCTTACCATATCAGTATATGTCCTTCTTTTTACACTTGCAGTATTCACACCCTCCCTCCTACCCCCTTTTCGTTTCCTCTTCTACCATGGGTGGTATTTTTTTCAGTCAAGAGGTTCTTTTCCTTCTTACATTCTTATTTCTGGATGTATATATTTTCCATTCCACTGGGAGTTCAGAGTTTTTCTGGGCCACTTCAATTCTGGATTAAGAGCATATGTATATCACCTTTATGCCCTACACTTGTGCCCTACAGTCTGACGTATGATGCTCCTAGGTAATTAAGGCCTTAGTATACTGGCTGGAAGTTGGGCTATCCTTGGCAGGAGATCCCAGAGTTGATGAATATTGCAACAGTGAAAAGAAGGACATCTACTGTTATGGTGAGATTTTACACAACTGTATCTTTGTGGTACACCACTGTAGATTCAGGCATACTTTTGGCTAATTATGTGAAAAACTGTTCACAACATGGAGGGATGCAGGACCCCTGTACTAGAACACTTGGTGCCATTTTCATCTGTGACTTAGTTATAAACATATGTCATAGAAAGTGAAGGTATAAGTCAAGTAAGCAAAATATTGCTATGCAATGAATAATCAGATGAAGCAATCAATAACTGGTGAATATTTTGCTATTTGTAATGTACTTTTGCTGGGGAAGGGGATGAGAAATTTATGCTGTTCTTTTTAGGCTGCCCCTGTCCAATGCTTACAGACAACAGTAAATATAAAGCGGTTTTAAATGCCAGTGGCAAGGAAGGGGAAGACTGGGAGATTCCTAATGGATTGTGGTATGGTGTTCCAGATGCCTGGCTTAAAAAATAACTAATTGTCCAGAAGTATTGCTACATGTTATGCTTCCTGTATTAACGTTTAATGTGATAGGAAGGCTTGAAATGGGGCATGAGAGAACTATTTATGTTTACTTAAATAATATTTGAGGGGACATAAGGTTGGAAAAATATTAGATTACTGGGTTCACCTATATCTTGTTGCCATTTAGGACTTGTTTGGGTGATATGACTCCAACGCCTTGAGGGCAGCATGTATAAAGAACAAGGGTCCACCACGTTAGCATATTAAAGCAGGCATAACTATGTATGAGAATGTTGCATAACTTCCAAATATACATCTATGGATTATAGTACAGGATTTTACATCTGTCACTTACATGTCAGTATTGCAGTGTGCTGTGCCCTTTGCAGCACTGAATGTCTGAACATCAGATATATTATATAAAGAAGACCCCCTGATCCTTTGATTTTTGGAATATATTGATTCATCTGTTTAGAGGATGAACACCCTGAACAGAACATTAGTTCATCTGTTAAAACTCTCTCTAGCCATAGAATAATCACATGCCATGTGAAAAACCATTTGGGTATTACAAAATTGATCAGACCTCTTTATGGATCCTGTCTTATTGCTGATATTCACCTGGATTCCGTTTATTAGATATGCCTTTTGTTTCAAATTCACATATTGTCAGGCCTCAGATGACTGATTTTTTTTTTTTTATAAAGTATTTTCACACTGACTATACAATATAATTTCCTATGAAACTGCCTTACTACACTGCAGTGCTTCGTATGTTTATGAATGCTAACGTGACATTTCCAGAGGTGATAAAAGTCAACTTGGTTTTATTCTCTTACAGGTACAGTTTGTCTCCATCCCATTTTCTGTCCTACTGCCATTCCCAGAATCCAGAAGGAGATAGGTTTAGAAGGACCTAGAGACAGGTAAGTTACTCCTCAATTTTAAGATTATGTGATCAAATTTGTTTTTATTTATTTATTTATTTATTTTACATTTGTTTACCGGGAAAGTCTGACTGGGATAAATATCCGTTTTCAGCAGAGACCCGAGGAAAAGCTCCACATTTAACAAAAACAATAAACAATATAATAAATTCTCCAACGCCTATTAAGAACCACCAATAAAGAACTGTCTGACACAGGCAGAAGTAACAATAGCTCTGGGGACTCCTTGTTTTCCATTTCTGTTGCAAAAGCATGGAATACCATCCCTGTAGATATTAGGACCACTGAAAACACAAATAATTTCAAAAAACCTCCTCCAGTCCCATTTACATAGTTCTTGGTTATGTTAATTGTTCTAACACTGAGTAGCTTCATTTAATTAGATCATATTAAACCTTAACCATCTATGAAAGCTTGCAACAACTCCTTTCTATACTCTTAATCAGTGTGTGTTTACTGTACTAGCCACTGATGAATGTAACCAAATGACTGAACAAAATGTCCTTTGAACTGTATTGTTTATTGTAACACACTGTACTTCTTATAAGTACATTTACTTTTTACTCCTTTCTTGTCCTTGAAACTGTATTTTATTAACTTTTGACTATGTACTGTACTTTATTAACATCTGTATTGTATTTTGCTGTAGTAATCTTTGTAGAGATTTTCTCCCCGGGCCTCGATGAAAATCGAATCCATGCCCAGTCGGACTTTGCCGGTAAATAAATTTAAAATAAATTAAATAAATAAATTATAATATCAAACATGACAATACATAAAATACATATTTTGTAATTACATTTGACTTGTATACAATATGAACAATGAATAGTTCTGTATTACAATATAAGACATACAGATAGTACAAACTGTACAACGTAAGCAGTGTATCAAGCTATCATAACTGAAAAGAGAACTTAAGGTGAATAATAGCAAGCAGGTAAATTATACATGAGCAAAAGGAGCTAAGATTTAGAAGTAGTTAGGAGAGAAGGATCAACATGAGCCAGCATTCATATATCAGCTTAACCTGGACTAGAACAGGTGCAAAGCCAATAAGTATTAAGAAAGCTTTTAAGAGAAGTTTTAAACTGGTTTATATTGATAACGCTTCTAATGGAATGAGGAAGTGAGTCCACATTTTTGGTTACTTGGTGGGAAAATAGGGAGTCGCCTGCCTTATTGTAGGACTTAGACACCTATAATAGCGAAATATTTAATGACTGTAGATTTCAGTTGGTAGTGTGGGGTTGAAGAATGTTTAATAAAGCAGGAGTTTTGTTGGACTAGTAAAACAGTTTGTGTACCATAATTAGAGTTGATTGTAGGATAATAGTTGTAGTAGTTCAAAACAAGACAGCTTTTTAGGCTGTGACAATGTGTGGGTGTAATGTGGACTGTTGCTGGCAAATTTAGCTATTTTATTATAACAAGTTTCTATTTTTTTAAGTCTATCTTTTTTTGGTTGGTGAGAATTGGGGAGGTGTATAGGAGAGTTGATAGGAGGTGGGTACTAGCAATAGCTACCCTAGAAGTATCAGTTAGATACTTTTTGTTTTTATATAAAGTACCCATCTTTTTATGAACTTTCTTAATTGATTGTGCTATATGTAGGAAAATCTTAGGTTACTATCAATTGTAACACCTGGTAGTTTTGTTCGTGATAGAGGAGTGATTATTGTATTGTTACAGGCAATGATGAAAAAAGAGGTTGGGGGAAGAGAGGATCTCTTTGGTTGGAAAAACATAAGTTTAGTTTTATTAGGATTAAGTAAGAGTTGATGGTTTGTTAGCCATAGTTCAATGTCTGAGAAGGACTTTTGGGTTATGTCCGGAAGATGCTTTAATGTAGATGGAGCACAAATAAGTGAGTCATCTGCATATTGAATAAGTGAGGTTGGTGGGGTGGTGGTATTGAGGTCATTTGTAAAAATGCTAAAGAGTAGTGGTCCAAGAATTGAACCATGTGGAACACCTAATGAGACATGGGGGGGGGGGGCTGTTGGGATTTTTATGGATTGTTGGCAGCCATCTAGATAGCTTTGGAACCATTAGAGCACAGAGGGGTTTAGATTCAGTTTGGAAAGAGCAGATAATAATTTAGGTTGGGAAACTGTATCAAAGGCTTTGGACATAAAGACTGCAGAGACTATTTCACCATCATTTCTGTATTGGTTGACGGCATTGGTAAAGTTAAGAAGTGCTATTGTATTACTATAATAGGGTCTGAAACAGTGTTGGGAGTTTGTGAGTAGATTATTGGTGGTAGGATACTGGAGCAGTTGTGAGTGGATGCATCTTTCAAGGAGTTTGATAGGGGGAGAGAATGGCAATGGGTCTATAATTGGTGAGCTCCGTTGAACTTCCACCTTTGTGTAGGGGGATTATGTGAGCAACTTTCCAAATTGCTGAAACATATTTTTCTGCTACAGACCTATTGGTAAGAATAGACTTAGGATAGGAAATTACTTCAGCTGCCAGTTTTAAGTATTCAGTTGGAAGTTTATCAGCTGCAATAGAAGTGGGTTTGAGTTTCTTGAGTAGGATGTATTATTAAGATTATAAAGTTTGGGAGTTAATGGTGGAACAAATGTGTTTTTTTAATTAGAGATAATGTATTTTCTGTTAAGTATTTATTAAATTCTTCACCTGTAGTACCTTAGCAATGTGGTATATTAGGGTAAGGGGTAGCTATTTGTCCTGGGTGAATAATAATATTAATAGGACTGCAAAAGTTTGGGAGGTTATGTTGGTGCTTTTGCTGTAAGTTATGATAAAAATGTATTTTGTCTAGATTGAAATGGTACTTAGCCTTATTCCTAATTTATTGTAATATTAAACAGCTTATGGATTTACAGGAGCACCAATTTTGCCAAGCCTTTTCCCTTTGTTTAAGAAGGTTCCTTGCTTCATTAGTTAGCCATGGTGTAAATGTGGCCTTTGTACAAACAGTCCTGGGAGAGGCCAATCTGTTGATAATATCAAGAAATAAATTGTTGAACTGTTCAACTGCAGCATCAAGTGGTCTGCCCTTAAGTATGGACTAGTCACAAATTGTTTTAGGGTGTCAATTAGTTCTTGGTGTTTAAAGTTTCTCTTACTATGGATTATATGGAAAGTACTAAGTTTAATAGGATTGACATGTTGCCTATATGAAGATTAAATGGTAGCAGTCTAAGGGTACTCCTAAATAAAATTGTTACACCATCACCTCTTTTCTCCATTTTGTTTGCTCTGATTATGTTGTATCCTGGTGAAGTGATTTCATTATCAGAAATGTGTGCTTTCAACCAAGTTTCAGTCAGGACAGCAATGTCAGGAGAGTAATGCGATAGGGTGGCATACAGTTCATGGACCATATTGAAAATGCTTCTTTGGTTCAAATTTAGAAGTAACAAATCAGAGGCTTTACAATGAAGATTAGATAATCTTAGTACTTTAGGTAAAGACGTGGTATTGTATTGACTGGATTAGGGTGAATTTCAGCGCTAATAATCAGTTTCATAGCAATGGTTACCAATGTCTGTAAGAATTTGGATATATGTATGTTATATTTGAAAGGGTTAGTTACTGGGTTATGTTTAAGGTGATGTAATCTACAGGTTGTTTGATAGAAATCTGTAATGTTAAATATAAGTGGTGAAATTAAGTGAAAAGTGGTGTCTGTGTTGAAAGTAAGTCATAGTTTTGTGAAAATGGTGAGGAGAGATTAATTCAGAATGATAGGTTGTTAAGTGAGCAGCAGTAAATAGAAAAGTGAGTATTATGAAGTAAAGTGGAAACATTTTATGACAAATAGTAGTGGCAGATATTTATGTATGTAAATCAAAGAAATAAATCTAATTCTATCAATAATAATCTAAGGGAGAATAGGGTGATAGGGATAATAAGTTAGTGGAAGAGGAGTTCTTATAGCAGGGTGTAGGTAGAGTAAATTAAAATGTAAATCAGATAGGTAGAACTAGAGATAATAATTAGAGTGAGATAAAGTATATACAAATGGTAAGTAAGTAGAAAAGTAAATACAATGGGTGGAATTTACAGAGCCCAAGCCAACAAATGTAAAATAAAAAAATAAATAAAAATAAATAAACTAGAGATGCTAATTAGGATAAGATAGAGAATGTACAACAGGTAATTGTGGAGAAGATATTGATTGTTAGACAATGAGAATGGGAGTGGCTAAGGTTAAAATAAAAGCAACTGATATGGAGGTGGGTAGGAATGGGGCAGGGTAGGGGAGCATAGTGAGCCCAAGGGTAGCAGGGTGAATGGAGCAGGCTGAGCCAAGGACAACTGTGCATCTAGGAACAATCAATCACTGTGGTTTATTCAGGTATGAAGAAGAAAAGTCAGGTAACCCAGCAATACTGAGAATTGTTTAACAAAAATATTGTGCCACTATAACAATGAGTAGGAAAAGAGTTTAACAAAACTAAGGGCAATCCTGAAGGGGAACCAGATAAGGAAGACAGGAGACTAACAGAATAATAAAGCACCAATAGTGAAGACACGACAAGAAGGGGAGGTTCCAGTAGTGTACTCCCGGACAAGTTCAATTACAAGTGTGTAAACAAACAGTGTGGCAAAAAATATACAAGCATACACCATGGATGTCTCCTTTAAATAGGTAAGGACAGCTGTGGGATAAATAGCAGCTACAACTATACGGAAATTTAACTGTAATGCAGTAAAGAATCACAATGATTGCTTTAACAGGGCCTGCAATAAAAGAAATAAAGGAAAAAGATAAAGGTTAAAATAATTATAAAATTAGCAGAAAGAAAGGCTTAAGAAGTGGCATTTACAGAATAAAAATGTTGTCACAAATCTACAGCTTGATATCAAAATATGTATACAATCACCAGAACAATAAATGAGTATGTACACATAAAACAAAAATAATTATATCCAGTGATGAAAATATGTAATAGTCACCCTAAAACAGCGGACTAGACTAGTAGGTATACATCTTAGAACTTTCGAGCAAGCATTTAACATATAAGCGGCAAGTACATCTGATGCCACAGTGCATTATATCACACAGTACTTAGAAGTAGGAGCTAAATTAGTACTATCTAATTACAGTTCGATAGCATAGCGATATTAACCACAAACAACTGTAATGAGTGGAATAAGCCACAAAGTGTGCAATTATTCCTCAAAACTCCATGGTGACAGTCAATAACGATGTTCTAGTCATCAACATATAAACACGTGCAGGGCTCAGATCTAATCCTAGTTTATGTAAACAATGATGTACAACAGGTTTATATTCATATATAGTGACACACATTATTTCATAACATATACAGGTAGTAGGAAAATAAAAAACCTTTAATACCATAAAATAAACTTACTAGGTGAGTACACCACTAGAGATGCCATCAACACAACTAAATATTTGGACTTAATGCTGTTTAAAAATGGCACCTTTTAAAGTGGGGTCATTTGACAGCTTTGTCTGGCTGTAATTGGTAATGTTTCAGGAGGGGCGGGATTATCTTGCATGAGAAATGTATAGTACATTGGGCTAAAATTATTGCAAAGTCAAGTGAAAATAGTGAAAATCAACATTAGCTAACCAGATCAATAGCAGGTTAAAAAGAAAGTAATTTTACAGCAAACATTTGCCAATGCGATTGTGTTGCTTGGTGTTGACAAGTGATATTAGGTTTGATGTCACAGACAAAAAAAAATGTTTAGGCTCTGCGAAATGTCAGCTGTCAAATTTATATGCTACTATTAAAAAATAAGTTCTAAACTTTGGTGTCAAATACTGAAAGCTTCAATGTAAGTAAGTGGTAATCCTGCTGGGTTTCAGTGTTCTTTGCTCTGTGTGCAGCAGTCCTTAACGTGTTTCGTATGTTGCTCAAAATGTGTTTATCTTAATGCCCATTTTTCAGATGCAAAAAAGATATTTGCCATATACCTAACAGACAAAATTTGTTAAATTAAGTTTGGTTCAATAACTGTTGATTATCCAGATTTAACCCTCAGCTTTTCATTATACTTTTCCAATGGCCCCATGTATTGAATTATATAGGTTATTGTTTTTACTCTGACCCATAAGGTAATTTTCTTAATAGTATAATGCCATTCCATGACAGGTGAAATGCACAATTGCTATGTTATAGTTCAAAATGATCTGCCTTGTGGATGGCATGCTGTAAATCCAGAATCAAAATGCTAATAAATACCCAAATTATAATAAAACAGCCATTGAATTACAGTGAACTGGGAACTCCCTTAAAGATGTATCATGAGGCTGTGCTCCTGCTTGTAATTGTTTGGTGAAGAATGTGAAAAATGGAGCTGCATGTTTCGTTCATTAAAGGTCATTGTCTTAACTTCTGGATGGGAAGTGGTCTACATTAAGGTTCTCTGATGGTGATGTAGGAAATAATGGATATTGAACACTGGTGAACAGGATATATACCAGTAAGGCTATGCCAAAATATTTGCCAACAGAAAAAAGTTGAACTTTAGCGACTCATTTTTCCATAACTGGACCATCAGAGTGTATTAGAATATATTCCTTGGATTTGCTTCAATGCCTTGTGTTTTTACATTATTTCTCTTTACCACCTACATTTTCATAATGCACTTTATTATATCTATAATGCCTGTTATGACTCTGCTTCTTGTTAATACAAACTGTTCCAATATTATGTCATTTTTATAGTAACTGCCTTTGTGGAGCTTTGCTCCCCGGCCCTCCTCTGAAAATGCATTCTTCTTGGCCCAGTGGACTTTCCCGGTAAACAAATGCCAATAAATAAAATAAATAAACTGAGGTGTTCACTAAGGCTCCAGTTAGCATGCATATTTTGAGTGCATATGCAGAATGACAGAGGGAGGCATAAAAGAATCCAGTTCAGAATTGCATATTGTCTCACTTACCATTAGCTATTTGATAACACTTTTTTGGTTCTCTGTACCTGATCTTCAACTGGTACCAGGGGATTTCTTTACCCACTGGGTCTTCCAAACCTCCTTGTTGTCCATGGACAGCTTCCAACGCATGTTCTGGGGTTGTGAGGAGATTGATGCTTCCCAAGGCATCATCACACTGCCTCTAATTATTTTTTTCCTGCTTTAGGCCAAACCCTAGTTGCTCCACAAACAGTCATTTCACCCAAAGGAGTGCAATTGATTTTTGGCATATTGACCGTGGCCCTGTGAGCAACTCAATGAAAAACCTTAATCCCTTTTCTAGGAGCTCCCCTTAAATGTCCTTAGGCTGCACCAAAGATCAACCACAGAAATGTGTCCCTTCTACCCAAGATGGATATGACCATCCTCCTAGCTTTGCCATCAAACTCCAAAGCTGCTATTTTGAGTAAGTCACCTGGGCCATAGTCAGGTCTTTTTTCCTCTGAATTACCTGTGAGTCTGTTTGAGATACTTTAATGTAATAAGTTAATAAGTTAGGGGTGCTGCCAGAAGAGACATCAACCAGTCCAGTGGACCATGCCAGAAGAAATAATAATAATAATAATAGTACTACTACTACTACTACCAGATACATATTCTACTTAATAACAGATTGCTTCTGTGTGTTTTGGGCTATAGACCTATAAAGTATTACTGCTCAATGTTAGGAGTCTAAATAAAAATCTCCACTCCCTAGAAGCTGTCTTCACCCTAGAGAATGTTGATGTCTATGCAGTCACTGAGACATGTTTTAAAGCCACAGAGAGAACTCAAACGATGTAAGGTTATAATGCCTTCCACACATGTAGACCAGCAGCTACACAGACAGAGACTAAAGCTGGAGGTGTCTCGATTTACATCAAAAATAAGTATATCTCAAGGCTGGTCAAACAGGACAATGCACTGGAGCTGCTCTGTCTTCAAATCACCATAGGCAAAATCCAATACCACTTCCTTGCAAGCTATAGGTCCCCCTCTATGACCCAGGAAACCCACACCATGTATTTAAACTTATGGGAAACACTCACCATCCAACCCAATAACACTTGACTTTAATTACCCCACTATTAACTGGGAATCCTATATGACACCAATCATAGAGGCACAGAGATTTCTGCATTTTGTAAACACAAACTTCTTGGATCAGATTGTCAGTACACCAACTAGGGGTGCAACCGTACTGGATCTGGTCCTCACTAATATGGGAGAGTGCTAAGCACCCGCTATTGTAATGTTGTTCCTGGTAAGGTCGGACCACAAAATGGTCTCCTTTAAAGTAAAAATAAAACCTGGAACTCCAGCTAAACCTGGAATATTCAGGAACTACTCTTAGGCCAACCTTGTGCTATTAAGTGATAACCTGTCAAAATTTCAAGCCCCCATACACCCTGAGAACACTGCCGCCTATGCAGAAATGTTCACAGTAACCCTGTAGAAGCATGTTAATAGCTGCATAGAGGCAGCTGTACCCACCAGGAAGAAGTACAGAACTAACTCAAAAACAAGCCACCCTGGAGGAATCACAAAATCAATAGGCTGTATAACAGGAGGAAGAGCACCATAGCAAAAATTACGAGGTGCAGCACCCAGCAGGATAAAAGTACCCTCATCAAACTAAACAAATAACTAAGAGGACAAATAAAGTCGGCCAAAGCCAAATTTGAGGTAAATTTGGCATCCCAGGCCATGGACAACCACAAGGCATTCATTAGCTATGTCCACAGCCTCAAAGGCAATACACAATTGTGTGCAGTGCTCATTGTAAATGGAGCCACCTATACTGAGCCAGAAGATATAGCTCCAACTTTACCCCTTTCTCCCTCTCACCCTTCCCTCAGGAAATACCATCAAATATAACTCTCCCTGCTAGAGAACAGATTCCTAATGCTCTCTGTAAGGCCAAGGGCACTGCATCATTGGGCCAAGACAATATCCCAGAATGTCTTCTAAACAGCATGAAATATGACCTTTCTGGCCCTATTGAATTGCTGTTTAACTGTACCCTCCAAACAGGCTTTGTGCCTCATGAATGGAAAAAGGCAACAGTCATCCCTCTGCACAAAGGTGGGCTATCTACAGACCCTGGAAACTACAGACCCATAAGTCTCACTAGTCTGCAGTTATGTATAAAGCAATGGAAAGAATTATCATGGAAATGATCAATAGTGATACAGTAAACCTCAAGACACTAGACCCAACCTAGTTTGGCTTCATTAATGGCATGTTGTGCGTACTCAATCTGGTGGACTTCTTTGAGAAGACCACCAAAGCAATGGATGATGGCAAAATGGTTCACACTGCCTACTTGACCTGGCCAAAGCATTTGACACAATACCCCACTCGGGCATTATTGACAAACCCAAGAGGTCACATAAAAAGGTTTACCTGTAGAAAGGCGATTCACACTCGGACGAACAGCAATTGTTCAAAAGGCTGTTTGCAAAGTTTGCAAATGCCAAACAAAAAAGGTTTGAATGTGCAATGAGTGAATGCACAGTGACATTCGCTCATTGCACATTCGACATTGTGGGGCGGATTGCACTATAGTGGGGTTCAGAAAATGTTCCCTTTCCCCACTGTAGTGCGATCTCGGAGTTAGAATATTAAAGTAGGGTGTGCCCCCCACATGGGGGGTGCAGGGGGGCTTGCTACCTTTTCTTTTTCCGTTCAACATTAATGCTCGAACATTAAGGACTATCGCCATTTTCACTTTCGTGGTTACGAGTCACTCATATGAGCATTTGTACCACTGTGATTCGGCGTTATAAAAGTAAACCAGGTAAAAACCCAGATGTCACCCGGTGGATAGCCAACTGGCTCACAGATAGGACCCAGTGGGGAGCCCACCTCTACAAATAGGCCAGTCACAAGTGGAGTCCCTCAGGGATCAGTCCTTGGACTGCAGCTTTTTGGCATTTACTTGTCTGAAGTCAAGGCTAATGTCAGTGGTCTCTGGCTTACTAAATTGCAAGTGATTGCAAATTAGAAGCTGTCATTGAATCTCACACTGACACAAATGTTCTCCAGGAGGGGCTGACACAGACAAAAAAGTGGTGTCAGAGCCATCGACTGAAGCTAAATGCCAAGAAATGCATAATAGTAACCTTTGGTAAGTCATCCATCCCTGGTAACTCGTATTGCCAACACACCCCTTAGAGCTGGCCCATTAGTCAGGGACTTAGGAACACACATAGCAGCAATTGCTTCCTAACCCAATTTAAGCTCAAATTGGACAACTGGATGGGGAACAGGTTTGGCACCTATGTCTCTAATGGACACAGGCAACCTGTAGATGTTTTATCTCCCAAGTCCCTACTTATACTTAGCAAGGGTATCAGAACTTGTCAGAGATTTGGGATGCATGCCTAGGCTTAAAAAGCCCCTTGTTAGCCTAGTAAACTCCTGTGAACCTATATACCTGATGGTATTGCACATTGATCAGCAAAGGCATGGATAAGGTAAATTATAACATTGTTAAGAGTTTTATATAAGCATGGGGAATATGCATTCTGGTATTTCGCACTGTCTGTTACAGGAATGAGGAAGGTGCATTACGGTATTGTGCACTGTCCATCAAAGGAATGAGGAAAGTGAATTACACTTCTGTGCCCTGTCCATCACAGGAATGAGGAAGGTGCATTACTGTATTGTGTACTGTCCATGACAGGAATGAGGGAGGTGCTGGATGGGTAACTGCAAATTGATACCTCATATTAATCTGAAGAATCTGTTGATAGGGAACTCGTTTATTATCATCACTACGAGTGATGTGGCTAAGCTTCTCATCTCCACCTGTCAGCGTACTGTTATCCTATGAACCTATAATAACAGTAAGGATTTCACTGGTGGATTTATTGCAGCTAAATAGCAAGGAGTTGGACTTGCAAAGTTTTAGATGGAAACAAGAAGTAAGTAACAAAACTTGGATAGTTTAAAAGCTGACTGGAACAAAGAATGCACTGGTGACGTACATGGCTTAGCAATGAAAATAATAAAATCATCTTCTACTGAATTAACTTTGTGTCATTATATTTCATTCCCAGTAATGGAGAAAAGTAGGCGGGGCAAGTACTCAGCTCAGCAGAACTCTAGTGAGAAACTGATCACTGGTAGGACGGTGATTTGAAGAGCTTATCTGGCAACCTAATGCATTCTTCTGAACAGAGTCCTTTTCTGGTGTATGGAGATAATTTTAAATCTATCTTTTCAAATGCAGAAAATGTTAGTGTCAAAATCATTAGGCAAACCCAACAGAAGTTGCATGTACACTAACCACTGGCCAAGTTTATCTTGGCCCTTTGAACATTTTTCCATATTTTGGAAATTGATGACATTTAGCAATAGGATAGGATTTTTTGTTTCAGTGGCTGTATGAACTTTTTGTATTGGAATTAATTTGTTTTCTAGAATTTGGGGGCAAATCTAACAAAACAGACCTTTTCATGAGAAAGTAATGCCATACAATTAGAGCCACCTGATGTGGGGATAGAACTCACAGCCTCCTGATCCTCACAGATGCAAAAGTTATTATGCTGCTTGCTGAGATACTGACACTGATATAGTGTTGAGGGTTGAAAGCAGCACCTTGAAGATAGATAAGACTAGCTAATTAGCAGCTCAATTTGTATTGAGGGTATATGACATTGCTGAGTGTAGCACTTCGCATTTCCAAAGCTGGGAGAATAGAGTAAGGGAAATAAGCAACCCAGTGAAATTATTTACCGAATTAAATAAGGCTGGGGATTAACACACCTACTGAAAAATGTAAGATGGAAATTATCTTGCAGTTTTATTTTGTAAACGCATCAAATTTTTGGGCACCCATCATTGTCTTGAGCTGGGCAAAATAACACTGGGTTCTTGGGCACTCCAGGGTCATTCTGGTAAAGCAGGGTGGACTGGAGTATCATTAGTGACTGTAGTGGAAGGAAGCAGAATAAATGCTGCAAAGACAAATGCATTTGTGTATGCAGACACACACACACACACACACACACACACACACACACACACACACACACACACACACACACACACACACACACACACACACACACACACACACACACACACACACACACACACACACACACACACACACACACACACACACACACACACATCAAGAACATCTCATTTGCTATTTAAATTTGTAGAAGGTGGCTTTCTTTCCCTTCGATTTAGAATTCTTTGTAGTGAGTGGTTAGCAAGTGTTCAGGCTTATAGAGCAGTTTCTTATGAACTTTACAGCTATAGTGTGCTTTTTGTTTTGTATAAGTGTCAGCAGAATAAAACATTAGTATAATGCCAATATGAAAATGCTTCTTTTTTCAGGGTTCCCAAAGTAACTCAGGTGTTTTTTGCCATGTAGCAAAAAAAAAAAAGCTATCCTGCATTGTGGCTTGTACTCATTATGTTTAGGAAAAGCCAGCTCAGTGGACTCATCCTAAAGAAGGGCCTTTTCCTGATACATGATCAGTGCAGAAAGCTCTGCACTTTAGATTGGCCTTTCCATGGCACATGATCCATGCAGAAAGCTCTGTATGCGCAGATGATGCACTTAAAATGGTCTGTTAGCAGGTTCGAGAAGTATTGTTTTCATGCAAAAACAACACAAAATTTGCATTTGCTACATTATTACATCTGCCTATATTATGCTACAACAATGCACCAGTTCAGCAGATATATTGCTTTCTGACAGCATAGAGTCAAACTGCAAACAAACAACAGTAATTCTTGAACTTTTATGGTTAGCGCTTTCGTCAAGTATTCTTACACTCAACTTCATCAGACCTCTTACACTCAACTTCATCTGATGAAGTTGAGTGTAAGAATACTTGACGAAAGCGCTAACCATAAAAGTTTAAGAATTACTGTTGCCTGCCTATTTTTTGTTGTTTTTCACCTTTCTGACAGCAGATAGACTCTAATAATTCTCTGTTTTGATAACTTTTTTTTTTTTGCTAATGAATGATTAGGACATATGTTTTAGGCGTGCATATGTAATACATATGAAATGCTGCCACAGTGTTGATTAAAAAGACTTTTAGCAGCTTAGCAGTTTGTAAATGTTTGGTCTTATGTATTTTCCCAATAATATGCAGTTGACTCAGTGTACATTGTTATGGCAGTGCCATGGTATTCCAGTATGACAGTTTAATATTGTTATTTAGTGCAAAGCATATACTTGGTGGGATTCTCCTGAGGGATTCACTGCTCCAATGTAAGCTTTGGAAAGTAAGGAGTCAGATGTAGGGTTTGCTGAGACATCCTTCAGAATGTAGTAGGTAGTACGAGATATAAAGGCAACATATCACAACCAAACGGAGTAGTGCACTGAGGCTGAGGAACCAAAGAGGTGCAGACATATCGAGGGGACTAGTTATGGCTAAAGCATGTGGACATATAATGATGAATACTATTACTGAGTTTACATGAATACATGCTTACTCTTGTTTAAGATACTTGCAATGTATGCAGAACATGTGTGTGTGGGATGGGAAGTGAAACATTTGAAAGAAAGGGACACAACATGAACATGAACATTATAAACTAGATATACGTAGAAACATTTTATATTAATATGTATATATGGAGAAGTCTTTGTTATACTTGACAGAATGGCTCATTCTTCATTCAAAGTTGAACATCTGATCATTGTTTTTCATCCAAACTGTTTGGCATATCCTGCTTCTACTTTTGCCTTGGAGGACTACCATGGAATCCCATCCGGTTTGGACTGACAATTCCAGGGTTTCCACTTTCATGTGACTGTAAATTTGTAAAATGTAATTATTAATTTGTTTTGCTGATCACAATTATTTATTTATGTATTTATTTTATTTTATTTTATTTTACATTTGTTGACCGGGCTAGTCCAGCTGGATATATGTCCATTTTCAGTAGAGGCCTGGGGAGAAAAGCTCCACAAAACACAGTATTATTTATATTATGAGACATTTTGCAGATGCAGGTACATTACAGATTTTATCACTTCTTTACATTTTTGCTTATAGAATCATAGTACATATCATGTATGGTTAGTCATATGAAGATATTTCTAATATTATTAGATTAATATATAAAAACACATTTATTCAAAAATCACACTCTCTTTATAGTTAACAGAAAAGTAACTAGTTTATACAGGTATAGTGATTAGTACCCAGAGGTAAGTGAGGTAGTTATTCAGCGTTAGCACAAGGGTAACCAATGTGATTTAAGGTGTAGTTTCAGTTTGGTTTTAAATAGTGTTATTGAGGAAAAGGAGGTCAGGTCACTGGGGAGTGAGTTCCAGGTTTTACCCATGGTACTAGAGAACAAACAGTCACCAGCCATATATTTATTTATTTATTTATTTTACATTTGTTAACTGGGAAAGTCCGACTGGATACAGGTCCATTTTCAGCAAAGGCCCAGGGAGGAACACTCCAAATGTACAAAAACAAGTGTAAATACAGTGAAATTATTACAGTGAGTTATCTCAAAACTGAGATTTGTTTAACGATATGTACACACAGGTACATTTTTTTTTTGCATACACACAGCAAAGGTTGGAAGCAAGTAGCTGAGAAAGAAATAAAGATTTCATCTGAAAAAAGGAAAACACATATATTAAAGGTGGTTATCATACATGGAGTAGTGTTAACTTTAAATCTTTCCAGTGGGTGGGTGATGCATAGAATTTTAAACAGTTAGAGAGTCAGAGTTTTATTCCTGTAATGAGGTTATCAATTATGAATTATATTTGAGTGGGGGTTAGTCAGGGTTTGTACAGGGACAAAGCCACTGCATTTTTATGTATTTCCTAAGGAATTTTTTGAATTTGGATAAGGAGGGGTCAGTGGTGAGTTCAGCAGGAAGTAGATTCCAGTTTTTACCAGCAGAGTTGGAGAATAGTGATTCACCAGCTGAATAGTTGGTTTTAACAGTTTTCACTAGCAATTTTTTGGAAGTGCGAAGGGATTTTAGGTTACTGTAGGGTCTAATAATATTTTTCAGTATGGGTGTACTGTCTGGTTGGATGTATTGTTAGTTTTACCTATTTGTACAAGTAGTTTATTAGATGAGCGTAGGGGCTTAAGGTTATTGTAGGGGGAGATAAGGTTGGTAAGTATTGGCGTATTAGTAGCCTTTTACAGGATCTTGTGGGCAACTGTTAATCGGTTAAATAGTAGTAGATGTGGCAACTCTAGCCATCCTAGTTGTTCAAGATTGTAACAATGATGGGTTCTGAAAGCAGAGCCAGTTGCAAATCTGGCAATATTATTGTAGGAGATAGCCAGCTTGTTCAGGTTGTTTTTACACAGTTTAGTATATATAGGGGAGGCATAGAGAAGAGTAGATTAAGTGGGTACGGGCAATAGTAGCCCTGGCTAGTGCAGTCAGAAAGGGTTTGATGCTATAGAGGGAGCCTAGCTTTTTGTTGACTGTTTTTATAGTACTGTTAATATGAGAATCAAAGTTAAGGTTGTTATCAGTTAGTACCCCTAGAAGTTTTGTAGTAGGATTAGGAGATATGATAGTACCATTGTTTGATATAGCAGTAAAGTTAAGTGGGGAGGCACTACGGGTGGGAGTTTTTGTGGGGTTCAAGATGAGGCATCAGTGTAGAAGCCATTTCTCGACTGTATTAAATACATTTTGAGTTAGGGTCTGTAGGTCTGATGGAAAAGTGGCTGAGCATATTAACGTGGAATTGTCTGCATATTGGATACAGGAAGCTTGAGGTATTACAGAATGTAGGTCATTTATAAAAATAGAAAATAGGAGAGGGCCTAATATGGAGCCTTGAGGGACACCAAGGGCAATGGGGATGTGGGAAGAGAGGTTGTTCTCCCATAGTACAGCCTGCTTCCTATTGTTTAAGTAGGATTGGAACCATTGTATAGCCAGTGCATCTAGTGACAGGTTTTTGAATATGTTTATGAGTAACTGGTGGTTAACCATATCAAAGGCTTTAGAGAGATCAATAAAGAGGGCTGAGGATAGAGTGTCATTATTGCGATTTTTGTTAATACAGTCAGAGAAGGATAAGAGGGCAGAGGTGGTGCTATGAAATGGCCTAAAACCATGTTGGCAGTTAGCTAGTAGACATAAACACACGGACACACAGATATACAGATAGACAGACAGATGTAATTACGCGCGCACACACACACACACACACACACACACACACACACACACACACACACACACACTCACACACTCACACAGACATAGTATGAAATGGGGTCAGAAAAACAATGTGACTCAGAAAGGTGCATGCAAAATAACATTAAATTAAGGTAATTCTACTGTCAAAATGGATATTAAAACATCATTTCATAAGTGCTGCTATTTGTCTATGTGTATAGTACTAAACAGCCTTTAGCCTCATGTCTTACCACTTACCTAGTAATGTGGTTAGTATACAGCAGCCCACAGCTTGTCATGCATTAATGACTGTAACCTTTCCCTTCAAAATTAGCAGCATTGATCATAAAAAAATATTTGCAACTTTGAATACAGACTGCCAGACTTGTATGAAAGGGGGGAGAGTGACTGGTTTTTGGGAACACATTTTTTGGTCATGATTATATTTAGAGCCATTTAAGAATAAACTTGAAAATGCAGTGTGCAGGAGTAATATACAGAAAATGTGGGACTTACCAAACTGGTAATGTTATTAGGGTATGAAAGACATATAAGATTCTCAAAATTAAGTATTGTTTCTGTAGATGTTAATAGCTTAAAGAGCTATCATAAAGAAAGGGAAACTGAATAATTAACCAGTAGTGGGTAATGTTATAGAACATTATAGGTGAACTTGATCAAAGAAAGATCACTAGTTAAGCAAATTTCATAGGACACTTATGTAGCATTATGCTTGCCATGGAGAATGTATAAAGATGTGATTAGTTGTAAGGCAGAAAGTGTACCAATGAATATAAACTAGTAAAACCGATATTGACTTTTAGTGTTTGTGCTCTGTATGATTAACAAACTATTCATGATAGTGTTTCTCTTGCAGGCTTTTCTTATTTGCCTTTTTGCCACTGTGATGGCAACCAGTAAGCTTCTGCCTATTAACTAGACTTATAGTTCCTCAGTTTTGGTATTCTCCATTGAGGATAGAGCTACTCGGGGGAAGCTATCATACAAGCAACTTCTGCAGTGGTTTGTGCCCTTATCAACATCCTAGTAATCAGAGCATATTTAGTATGGCCTTTACTCCGCTTTGGGCATTGGAGAAATGACCCTTATTACCATGGGAGTAACAGTGCCCTCCCTAGAGGGGTGCATAGTCCTATGAAATGAAAGTTACTGTGCATTTTGGTGACTGAATACCCACCATAGGCTATCTTTTGTGTTACTGTCCTTCCTCCAAGGGATAAAAGCAGTGGGTGGACCCTGTCTGCCTCTTTCCAAACAAGAATAGGCACACACATCATTATCATTGAGTTATTGGATTCTGTCTCAATAAGTTTCACTATACTTGAGTGACAGCACAGATAAGCAGCAACATTGAGGCCTTACAGGATCGATCTGGTCGACTATCCCCTTGCAGGACCCATGACAGTGCTTATTCCTGGCTCTGCACCTATAGAGAGTTTCAGTATTTAATTTTTTCCCATACTGAGACCTCTGATGAAGCCGTATGTAGCTGTAATCATCATATAATATTGCTTCTAACTGTGAAGGTGCCTATTAATTCATTGTTAAACTGGCATATCCATCTTACCAATAACATAGCAGATGTTCAAGATTCTGACTTCAGTTACCTGGATCACACTCAGGGCTTTATCTCCCTATGCCAACAGAGCTGGGCTCTGTTGTGCACTTTTAAATGCAAAAAATATTCTTCAGATTAGTAGCAGATATAGTTTATATCTGTCACTGTTATTATTATTATTATTATTATGAAGAAATTATTAGACACTCTTTGTTAAAGTAGTTGCTGCTAATGTTATTTAGATTTGTATAGAACTACATTTGTGCAGTTAGTAGAATTTATGTATGGTTATCAAATGAAAGCAAGTGAAAGATATGCATGCAAGTAAAAAGACATTTGTACTGGATGTTATTTGATTATATAATAATAATAATAATAATAATAATAATAATAATAATAATAATAATAATAATAATAATAATAATAATACCAATGTAGGCTGAAGTGATCTGACTACTATTGTACCCATGGGAATGATATGGAGAAATGACAGATATAAAGATGAAAATAGTTATCTGGATGCAGTAAGAATGGACATGTTAAAATATCAGCAGCCTTGCTGAACTGTATACTATTATAGCCCTATTATGAGTTAATCCAGACTAATACATCAGATCCAGATCCAGTAGACAGTTGCACAGTGGTTACGGTCAAAACATTTGCAGGCATGTCTGGAAGCTTAGCTGTGTTTGCAAGCTGGAAAGGCTTAAACCTGTGTGAAAGGTAATGTTTTTGATGAGAAATATGCCTGCACGATTTAGAAAATGATTCCAAAATAAAACTTGTATGGTTTGGGTTAAAGAATTAGTACCAATTGTTGCTAATGTGAGAAATAAACAGGGACAGACTTTGCTTTGACTGTGGATAAAAATGAAGGCCAGACTAAGTGTTGGTATTTGATATGGGGATAACATGGTTTGCTAACGTGAGGTGAACTCCAGCGTGAGTACAGATTAAATGAAAAGAACAGTATAATGAGGGAAGGATTACTGACTGAGGTTAATAATCTTAGAGACCAGGGGCACGCTAATGCAGCTAGAAAAAAAATGGAAGTTTGAAGTTATGGAGTGCTTGCGAAGTGAAGGATTTGGTGTAGAATGTCTAACACAGGTTACACCACAGAATTATGGAACAAGTCCCCAAAGTAAGGAGAAACAGGAAGATCAGGAGACATCTGAAGAAAAAAATATGTATATGGGAAAGAAAAAAAAAAGATTTAATATGGTGTAATATCTATGTAAAGGAGAAAGCAAAACTAATCAGTACAAAAAGAGCAGCACCAAAGATATTTGAAGAGAAATACAGGCAAAGAAATCTGGATATGGAAAACTTTACAATACAAAAATAAGAAAACAAAGAGGAAAAGTAGAAGAGGAGATTAGTAATGGAGAAGTTGAAGAAATAGAAAATGAGGTTATGCAGTACCTCCAAAGTGAAGGATTCAGTGTAGAAAATCTATTTCAGAAAGTACCACAACAGGATAGAGCAATGGACATCCAAATTAAGGGGAAGCCATTGGAATGGGAAGCAATGGGTCAGGTGCCAGATGAAGGTATTTTGGAGCCTTCCACAGGAAACCAGTATAAATGTTCACTTGAAACTGGACAGCAAGGGAAGGAACAGGAAACTGTGGAAACTCTGACACAGTCAATGTTTAGGAGTGATAGGTCAATGAGTTCCCATATGACAGAGCATCGGATGGCACAGGATGAAATTGAAGAGAATGTGCCACAGGAAGATGCTATAGAACTTTCTGTAGAATGCCTACAGGAAATGGAAAACAAAAATGTGCCCTCAGTTTAGAAGAAAATGAGCTAAGAGAAGAGTTGCTTGATTTAATAGAGATAAACATATTAAGATCAATGAAAAAATAGACGGCAGAAGGTCAATAAAACCCAAAAAGTCAGAAGTTTGATAAAACACATGAACACAGTAATTAGGACTGTCCATAGAGATCCATGTGATATAACAGAAGTAAACAGGATATATTCCTGTGCAGCTAAATTAATAACTGATAAAGTTCTACCACAAGAACACAGGGTAGTGAGGGAAAGGAAGGGGAGAAATTCAGTACCATCAATCAAGTATTGAACAGAGAAAACTATAAAGCAGTTAAGACAAGAAGTGTCACTGTTAGAAGAGTATAGAAGAAGGAACAGATCAACAAAAATACTTAGAAAGATAGACGTGATAAAAGCAATTCACAGTATTAGAACAAATCAGGATCTTTCATGCACTATTGCAAATAAACTAAAAATCTCAGCACAGGTGGAATACTTAGAAGATATGCAAATAAATATAAAGGAAAAGTACAAAATAAGCAATTTATTGATGACCCAAAAATGTTTTATAGAGAAGTGGGAAACAAGGTAAAAGGAATTGAAAGACCACCAAAAAAAGAAGAAATAGATATATGTTGGAGAACTATTTATGAAGATCCTATAGAACATAACAAAGATGCTAAATGGATAGAAGAAGTAAAAGAAAGAATAAGAAGTTTAAAGTACAGGATATGAAATGGGATGAAGTAACAGCCAGAGAGAATGAAACAAAGTTAAGAAAAGCCTCTCACTGGAAAACCCCAGGCCTAGATCCAGAACTTGTGGTTCTAATTATTAACATCAACACGACTAAAAAGCAGGAACTGTAGATGGTATACAACAAAAAGAAGACCAGAATCTAAACACAGTAAACACAATATTTATTAAAACTTCTAGCACCTCGGCAAAAGCCTTCAAAGGAGAATACAAATCAAAACCACTTACTTCCATTTATATAACACAAACAATTAAATAATTAGTAATAAATTGACAACCAAATTCAATTAAATCAGATTAAATTAAAAGACGCCAATTGCACTCTGCATTAATACCACAAGGAGTCAATGTATTATATTTTAATATGAACATTGCTTCCTTATACAACAACTTTTTCTTTATATCAGAACCATACTTATCAATAGGGATATGTTCTAAAACTGTACTTAATAGACCGCCTGGGTCTCCATTATGACATTGCTTAAAATGCATAGCAAGAGGGCTTTCAAGTTTAGAATTCCTGATGTCTCTTATGTGCTCCTGGACTCGTAACTTGAAAGCCCTCTTGCTCTCACCAATATAAAACATACCACAGGGGCATTTAAGTGCATAAATAACTCCTTCAGTTTTACAAGAAAATATGGCCTTAGCCTGAAAATGTACTCCATTAATATATTCAAATGTCCTTCAAATATATTGACATGTAATACACCTGCCACAAGGGAAGGTGCCTAATAAAGTAGGGTTACTATTTATGCTATAATCAGGTATATAAAAGCCAGTATGTACTAGTATATCTTTAATACTTCTACCTTTACGATAAGAAAACATAGGGCTTCTACATAATATATCTGCAATTTCTTTGAATTTAAACAAAAAAACCCAATAATATTGAATTATTTTCTTTACCTCATCTGATAAGAGATCATAAGTAATTACCACCAATATTTTTCTGAGGTTGTTACTTAAATTAATACCAGATCGAATAACCTTCCTGTTACCATCTACTGTTGGCCAATTATAATTTTCTTTTTTTACTTTATCCAATGAAGCATGAACCATTTTTTATCATAACCTCTTCTAATGAATAATTCCACTGTTTTATAAAGTTCATTATTCAACTCACCACTATTATTACAAAGCCATTTCACACTCCATAGTGGAGGGATTTCAAACGATGGGGGGGGGGTGGCAACTAAGGGCATCAGAAAAATGGGCCCCATTCTCAAATATTCGATGTATTTTACTTATTATTTTTCCATGTGCTCCCTCTTCTGAACAAATGTCCAAAAAAGTTACCTTATTACCAATTTGAAAACCATCAAATTGTAACAGGAACCTATTATTCTTCAGACTATTCAAAAAATGTATTGCCTGTGTATGACTCCCCTTACAAATAAATATCAGGTCATCGATAAATCTATAATATCCAACTACATGTTTCTTAAAGAAATCCTTCTGGTACAAACAGCCCGTTTCAAACAGTCCCATCTTAATATTTGCATACATAGGGGCAAACATGGCCCCCATGGCCGTGGCTCTCAACTGATGAAACAACTGGCCATCAAACTCCAAATAATTATTTTTTAGGCAAACGTCAACTAGTTCTACTATATAATATGTAAGAGGACTGTCACCCAAGATAACTTTTAGGGCCTCAAGCCCAAATTGGTGATCAGCACTGGTATATAAACTTTTAACATCAGCAGTAATCCAGTATATATCATTTGTCCATTGTATGGAAAGCACTTTTTCCAAAAAGTCTGAACTATCCTTAATAAATGAAACTTGTTTATTAACAAAGGGCAAAAGAAAATTATGTAAAAAAATACCCATATTGTTAAGAAAATAGTTACATGCTGACACTATTGGCCGTCCAAGAGGATTATGAATATTTTTATGAACCTTTGGAAAACAATAAAATTTAGCTATTTCATACCCTTCAACTCCAAACTTATTATTCACATCATCTGTTGTAAAATAAGCTAACCTTAATCCTTTACTTAATAAACCTTGAAAATTTACAATAGCTTCCTTATATTCTTTTACATCACTTTTCCTATATCTTATATTATCATTTAAATGTTCCCAACACATGCGGGCATATTGTGTAAAATGCAAAATGACAATTTGTATTCTTTTTTAAAGGCTTTTGCCAAGACACTAGAGGTTTTATTAAAAGTATTAACATCTTTGCACAAAGATTTAGCCATGTGTAAGAACTATCTGTATGCACACCGCAAACAGACACCAGCCTGGCTAACAACAGGAAAAACAATACTCCTTCTTAAGAATGACTCTGCAAGCTGCCCTAAAAATTATAGTCCAATAACGTGCCTTCTGATGATGTATAAACTATACATGGGAATTGATGCCAACAGAGTTTATAAACTCAATTATGGCAGTAGATCAAAAGAGCAACAAAAGAAAGTCATATGGAACATAGGATCATTTATTGTTAAATAAAGTCATAGAGGAGTTGTAAAAAGGGGAAGAATCTAAGTATGGCATGGATTGACTACAAAAAAAACATTTGATAGTATCCCACATTCATGGATAAAAGAGTGCTTAAAAATGTATACGATACACCCTACACTGAATGGATTACAGTGATCATGAAACGGTGGCAGACCACTTTGCAATTAAGCCATGATAAAGGACAAATTATTATTCCAGGGATAAAAAAATCAAAGGTGGCTATTCCAGGATGACTCTTTGTCACCACTGCTGTTCTGTCTTGCTGTTAACCCATTAAGCTCTCTACTTAACAGCTTAAGGCCATGGCAATAATTTGGCACCTAGAAAACAACAAAGTGCAAAGACTTTTCATTGTCTCTTTGTCGATGATTTAAAACTGTGTAGCTTATGAGATGAAGAACTGAAAGCATAACTGCAAGTTGTCAAACTTTTTCAGGTGATGTAAGAATGTCATTTGGTCTTGATAAATGTGCAAAAACAACCTTTAAAGTAGGAAAACTGCAGCATCAAGAAAACATCAGTTTGGGACAAGAATGTGATATAAAAGAACTTGAGCAAGCGGGAGTGTATAAATATTTGGGAACTGATGAAGGATCAAAATAAAACATGAACAAATGCAAATAAAACTTAGTAAGGAATATTTTAGAATACTTAAATTAATCCTGAAAACAGTGTTGACATCTAGGAACAAAATTCAAGCTATAAACTAATTTGCTCTTCCTGTCCTAACTCACAGTTTTGGAATGATTGACTGGCCCCAAACGTATTGGCTAGATTAGACAAGAAAACAAGAAGGATGCTTCATGCTCACTAAATGATTTATAAAAAATCAGTGCATACTAAGATTATATATTCCTTGTTCTAAAGGAGGGATGGGCCTCCTTGAAATTAATTACATGTGCAGATCTGCAATGGTGGGACTCCACACATGTATGTTGACCTCACAAGACCCAAACATAGTGAAAGTTTTGAAACATGAGAATAAATCTAAGATGACTTCACTGCTTAGTTTAGCAGAAGCTTATCAATGTCAAGCAGGAATGGAAATCAAACCAGAAGTAGATAAAAATCAGGCAACAACTGAATGCGCCAAAAAACAAAAGAAAGAATATAAGGTAAAGCACCAGATTAGAAGGCAAGAAATGTGGAGAAAACTTCTAGAAAAACCTCATGTTGATAAGGATTGAAAGCAGGAATGGTTAAGGACAGGCAAATTCAAACCAAAAGATGAAAGGTTAATATTGGCAGCCCAATATAGTGGACTACATACACACTGGTTTACAAAGTCCATTGAACGTGTGGGAGAAACAGAGACATGTAGGTTTTGTAAAACCGAACTGGAAACAGTTGCACTCTTTGTTGCTGGTTGTGACATACTAATGGCAGAAGGTCTATATACTGAAAGGCATAATAATAATATGGCAAGACTGTTGCACTGGGGATTGTGCAAACATTATGGTACTGAAGTGGTGGAAAAACACTGGAAACATGAGCCACAAATCATCATAGAAAATTATGAAGTCTACATCACATGGGATCACCCAATACCAACAGTTCGAAAGAAATGCTAGATAACCAAATATAGTGGTTCATGAAAAGAAGACAAAAGTAGCATTGATCATTAAAATCGCCATACCCAGTGACTACAGTGTCTTGTGTATGAAGAGACACAAAGTCATAAAATATCAGGATTTGCACGCAGAAATGAGAGCAGTATGGATGATAGATGCCTAGACAGTTTCAACAGTAGTAGGAGAATGATGGGTCATATAAAAAAGAATTTACAATTGTATTTAGATATGTTAGCAATACATGTAACTCCATACAAATTGTAGAAGGAGCACTTCTGGCTCAAATCAAAGATTGAAACAATACTAATTTCATGAGCTTTAATTGTACTTTGACTTAGGAATGAGGTCCGTTCCTGTCATGGTATTAAAACCCAAAATACTTGGAGAAATTAAAAAACAGCTATACCAGGATTAGTTAAGTAAGTGATGAATGCAAGGCAGGTAGAGAATTTTGATAAATTAATAACCCCAAGATATATAGAATTTTAGTTGAATTTGAAGAGTCAGAGTTATTTAACTTGAGAGATAGTTGGATAAATTTATAGCATTTTCAATGTGCTAAAGAAGATTGGGAACAAATTTGTCTGATATCCAGGTATGCAACAAAATGTCAGTAGTTCCATATATTTGCATGTACATGCCCTCACCAATATTTGTGTACTCAGCTAGTCCATAGAGTCTTTCCAAATATAAATGAAAATTGCTGGAGGTGTACAGTAGGAGAAAGAGGAGAATGTATGGTCATGTGTATATATATATATATATATATATATATATATATATATATATATATATATATATAATATTTTGAATTATCCCATTATTGGAAACTTTTAAGAATAGCCTCCAGGTTTTATTAAACTCATTGGAAAGAGATTCATTTGCATTCTGAATTGCTTTATTGGTGGTATCTGGCACAGTTAATTTGCCTAAACATAATTCTCAGTTGCCTTTTGTTATTTTGCTGATGACAAAGGATTACATTTCTCCGAGATTGACAGCATTAATGGACATAATAATGATGATCCCATAAGTGGTAGATTAATAGGTCTTTAAGGAGAAATCTAGGCAGACATATGTAAGAAAATGGATACCTTGACTCCATATCTTGGGCAGTATGAGGAATGGGAATGAAAGATATTAGATTGAATGTGGAAAGTTTCCTTAATAAGGAAGACAGGATGTCTTTCCTTCCTATTGTCCCCTTCCAAGATTGCTAAAAAGAAGAGGGATGAATATACTGGATGTGATTAGTTTAAGAAATGGACAAAGTGGTTAGCTAGTCTGTATTAAGGGTTATACTAAAAATGATAACAGATTGTACTAGAGTAAGGGAGATATGACAATTTTAAGGAGATATTTTGGGATTGATATTCCTGTAACAGAGAGGCAATGGGGAGTTTTATGTTGTGGAATGTTTTTTGTTATTGATTGTGTCTGTATTACTGTCTGTGTGATTAATAACGTTATTTAAAAACATTGAAAACAGCAAAATACTTTACCATAGCCATAACTGAGCTTCTTGCTTTAAAGAAAATGTTTATAACTAAAAATTGGAATCAAGTTTTGCTTGACCTATGTTAAGGTCCCTTATTAAATGAAGCAGAAATCAGAATCATATTCACCCTGCCATGACCCAAGGCACACTATAGTTTTCTAAAGTCAGAAATGTCTAGAGTAACATTCATGAGGTTGAACCCTTAAAAGTTAGGACTGAAAATATAGTAAGGTTAGCTTGTGTACAGGGCGAAGTAATAACTGAAGATAAACTTATTTCCAGCTTGTAAGGAAATCTTTATTGTGTTCTAACTCCCTTCTGTCCTGTGCACTGAGCATTTACTGCTTGATCAATATGCTTCATGCCATGGTCACAGTTATTCTATCAGTCGATTTCCTTTTAAACCAATGCAGTAAAAGTAAGGAAATCAGAGCACGGTAGCAGTACTGCCAGTTTCTTCATTGATGTTCAGCTTTTTTTTCTGTCTACTCATGTCAAAATTATACATAATCATGTCTGCAAATGCAGCTTCCATTGTCTTTATCTCCAACAAATGGATTTATTAGGAAATCTAATTACTCCTTTGCTATCCATAAAAGAAGATAAAAGACAATGAAGACAGAGCAAAAGTTTCATCCCTATAAAGTCTATAATATTTGTTAGGTAGTTGCATCAGGTGACTTAATAATTCAGGTGCATTTCTGTATTAGGTTAATCTCAGCCTAGTATAGTGTCAAGTCTCCTCTTCTTTTAAATGAGTATCTCTTTGTCTGTTGTTTGAACTCTGAATATTGCTGTGTCTGATATTGCTTTTTATTTATTATAGGATATTACAGTAGTGTCTGATAAGGATAAAGATTACTACTTGTATTCTGATAATAGTTCTGATATTATAATGCAAGAAAATATCTGTCTCTACCCTTTTGTATGTTTTAGTTTCCTTGCTACATTTTTCATTTGTTGCCCTATTAATATCTACTAAGAAATAACCCTCCATTAACATGCATTACTAACTCAAAGCTTAACAACAGCCATTCATTTCACAAATGTATTCTTCTTTCAATTATATAAGCTCAACTTTTCTACAGATAAAGCATTTACATTTTAATAACATTTAAAATGATTCTATAAAGCATGATAACATTGTCACAAGTGAACCTGAATGGAATGAGTCACTCACAGTTATATATACAGTCTGCCTGGTGCTATGACAAGAATGTAATGAGTTCAGGCTTATTGTCACTGCAAGGCATTTTCACACAGATACTGTTTTAGGAAATTTCCACCCTGCCTCAAGCTACATATTTTATTGTTCAGTGAAAATAAATGCTTTGATGAAAAATACATTGTATCCTACTGTATGCACTCTGTAGACTGACATAAAATGGCGAAAATTATCTGAACAAATCTTTCTGTAACTAGGCAGGCTAAAAGAGATGAGTTTAGGCAAATTTTTCAGTTCAGTCTGTATTTGTACTAATGTCCAAACAATATACAGTACAATCCTCATTTTCATTTTTCATAACCTTTGTTTTTTATAATTTATGCAGTGTCATAATTTTGGAAAATATGTATGCAAAAGATAAAAGCAATTAGTTCGATGGCAAACACTTGTAAAATTGCTTGATTTTAACCACAGCCTCAAGATACCATGTAGTCATCTAAAGAAAGAACCTCATTAAAGACTTTAGTAGCTCCAGACATCCTGCATTTTATTGCACTGACTAGGTATAGGGCTATTAAGAGACATCTCCTGAAAATAGTAAAATATTTAATGAGCCATTAGAATTATAGATATTATGAGTAAACACAAGCTCAGTGTATGATCGCTTACTTGTTGCTGTATTTTAATTAAGGACCTCCTACTATAATATAGAGAATAAAAACATTTATTGTATCATGTTGCACTAGTTACAGAAAACAGGTAGACTAGACAGAGGAATTAATTTCCTCTGTTGGCAATGTGGATACATTTATTTTTTTCCTGTTCTGTCTTCATTTGACTGTTTTACATTGAAATGCTTTTAGTTTGCATATCATATAAAAAGTGAAAGTACTTAGTAAGAAAGAGAAAACCTGGGCAGTACTTTCCAGAGATGAGCAGCGTTTGTGTTAATTTATGTGGGTGACATAATTAAGCAATAACCAATGACGTGGTGTGATATATTGAAGATTTACCCACGGTTGGCATGGTTTAATCATGAGGGCGAAGCCTGAGTGATTAAATAAGCCCGACCGTGGGTAAATTTCAATATACCACAATCACGGAGTTGGTTATTGCTATTATACAATGACATTATTTAAGAAAAAAAATGCTGACTTTTCTTAAATAATCTCTTTGTATAACGGCGCATTACTGTTCTTTTACAGGTGGTGGTATACTGCTTCTTTTTGTGTTGATTTACTACGCATGCATATGGGACTTGCATTCCTACGCATACCCACTACATCAATGTTTTGAAACGGAAGCAATAGAGAAAAGAAAGTCTCCGTTGCTCTGTTTTTTCTTTTTCTTTTATTAAAAAAAAAGGTTTTGGACACTTTATACCAATGGCGACCGGACCTTTTTCCATTGGTATATTTTGGGATTTACAACGGGCACGCTGGACAATCATCGTGCATGTTTTGGAATATTAATGGGGGGGGGGGTCATTGTATAATTGTAAATATGTCAACCACCAAGAACAAAAAACTGATGTGAAAAACAAGAAAAACGGCTCAGGAAAAATGTCAGCGTCCGCAAACAAGTATTTAATAAAATCAATGTCCTTTAAAAAACAATGTTGTGATGGAAAAAATTCCAAAATAAGCCAAAAAACAAGAATCAACAAATCCAAGTGTAAAGCGCTTTTCGTCTGTTAATATAAACAGACTTTTTCAGACAAATGCACTCTGTGAGTCAAAGGGAATTTAAATGCAGCACAAGTAGTCACATGACAGATGTTACTTAAAGTTAACTCTTTCAGAGTCAGAGCAGTGCTGACTTGCTTTTCACCTTTTAAAGAGAAAGACAATATGCAAAAATCAAGAAAACCTAACAACAAGTAATTTGAGTTAAACACAGTGGTTCAATGTGTTTCATGCATTGCATTCTAGTTATTTTACACTCTACTTCTCAAAAGCGAGAAGTGTATATGTGTATTACTACAAACCAGGATGTTATATCGAGTATTAACATATAAAAACATACAAATGCTAATGTTGAATGTGTTGTCAGTGCCTGTGTGTGAAGTACTGAACAGGGCTACAGTTATGTCCCAGATGTATAATAAGCGTAAATATTAAGAGGGTGCCCATACGTGTAACGCTATTGCACTACACCCCCCCCCCAAACAACAACAATGTATTAAACCGTGTGTACGGTGTGTGTTTAATAACCTGTCCTGTCAGAACAGGTTTAGACACTTGTTAAAACAATGTCATTAAATACTAAACAAACTACCTTAAATGTACTAAAACACAACAAGTAATAGACACCTATCTTCTGGTTGATCAAATGCAAAATATGCGCATTGGAGGACTGTGTGCATTAAGTGAAAAATTGTACACCTAACGTAACTAGAATGCAATGCATGAAACACATTGAACCACTGTGTTTAACTCAAATTACTTGTTGTTAGGTTTTCTTGATTTTTGCATATTGTCTTTCTCTTTAAAAGGTGAAAAACAAGTCAGCACTGCTCTGACTCTGAACGAGTTAACTTTAAGCAACATCTGTCATGTGACTACTTGTGCTGCATTTAAATTCCCTTTGACTCACAGAGTGCATTTGTCTGAAGAAGTCCGTTTATATTAACAGACGAAAAGCGCTTTACACTTGGATTTGTTGATTCTTGTTTTTTGGCTTATTTTGAACTTTTTTCCATCACAACATTGGTTTTTAAAGGACATTGATTTTATTAAATACTTGTTTGTGGACGCTGACATTTTTCCTGAGCCGTTTTTCTTGTTTTTCATATAATTGTAAATATATAACTGTAGATACATATGCATACTGCATTATGGGTGGTATTCATAGTCCCAGGATTCTCACTTGCACAGTGGTTATCCATGAAGAACACTGCTGTGCTTATATGCAAATACACTAAGTGCAAGTTATTCACTCTGACTAAGGAAATGCAAAGGCATTTTGATAAAAACACCTACTTTTGGCAAAAGATTGAAGTGCCTGAAGTTAAGTGTTAAGCATAAGTGAAGGACTATGGGAAAGCCTTAGCCTTTTTATGACTTTGTATATACTCAGATATTGTGTATGATCATGGCTATGCGCAGTCACACCTGAAAGACTTAAGGGAAGTGATAGACTCCACAGATTTTATTAATGATATTGAAAAATAAATAAAGGGCTTCATAATGTTTTATATATGGGTATACTTATGTGGATACCCTATTGGTTTCATTAAAGAGTGGAAAGGGAAAATGTGTAAGATTGAAAAAGAGGAGACACAACAAAGAAGGAAACAAAAATGAACACATGAAGAGGGTTGAGCTAGAGGAGATGGGAGAGGAGGGGTAATATGCTTTTACTAAGGGATAGCATCCCCTATTTTTTCAATTTTTTTCATATAAGAGGATAATGTGGGTGGAAAACAGGTAAGAGGGGGGGTGGGAGAGAGGACAAAGGAAGGAAAGGGGTGAAGAGGAATGCTGTCCAACAACAATCCCCAGTCCATATGTCCTCCAATGTTTCCACTGCCAGATGGTATTGCAGTGGGGGACCCCAGTGTTGAGGGGGCAGGAGCCTGTGGTGGCATGTTGTTTGGCGCTGAATGGGACATTGAATCTCCCACCTGCTACAGAGAAGCCTTGATTGGCTAAAGCTTCTGTGCTTGATCTGCTCTACCATGCCCTCAACCAAGTACTGAAGCCCCCGTTCAGTGAGGCTTGCCAGGCTGCCATGAACCAGGGTACTTACAGGCCAGTGCTACCATCCTGAACTTGTGTGTATATCCCTTGATGAGCAGAGGGTGAAAGTTCCCTAACCTGGAAGGTACATGGCTGGGTTGCTCCTGTGGAATTTTATTCTGTAAAAATTTAATAGAAATGGTAGAGAAATAAAATAAAGGACAAAGGGATAATTACATAAAAATAAGAAAGAGAGAGAGAGAAAAAGTGGGGAGACAAAGAAGAAATACGCACAATAAATTTATACAATGTTAGACATGAAAAGAATGAGGGCATTGCTATAATGTCTTGGTGAGGTTTACATATGTGCTCTACAGATAGTAACAAAAAATAATAATACATTTTATATTTGTGCCGGATATGGATTTAGTTGCAATATTGTACTGAAAACATTTTAGTCCTTATATTACCATTTATTAAAAATATTGTTGCAGTATACAGTAATGAAATCAGTTAAAGACAGAATACTGCATATATTCATTGAAGTATCTTTCAGATTTGTTTGCAATGCTGTACTAAAGGCACTTTGTCTTCAATTAGTAACATTTAAATTACTTGCAGATATATAAGAATTAAATCATTTTAAGACAGAATACTGCATTTATTACTTTATTCATGCTTACAAGTACCTTCAACTAATTTATTGATTCATAGATTGTTATTGGGCTAATGACCTACCGGGCCGTTCGAAGCCTAGTCATGTTTGCCCGAAAGAATAATGACGTCCTATATCCAGATAGGACACTGAGATTTAGGCACTTATAAACTACGTCTGTCTATAAGGATCATGGGTTCCAGGCCTGGCCTAAATTTCCTGGTCCCCTCCACTGATCTAGGTTGCTCTTAAATTGGGTAATAGACAAACTCAGATACCTACTCAATAGGATGGGCAGTTTCTGGGACACATATATATCTCGCAAGCATTTTCTGTTTAAGTCGCTGACAAAATTCAGAACCCTAGTCCTTGTATTTCTGGGAATGTATGACTTATGACTATGCAGCAGATTCATAAGTGTGGGGTTTTCAGATGCCTTGTAAGTCAGCCATAGATCAACCCTCAGCAATCTATAGGTGACTGAGTAGAGGGAAAGGGCTTTAAGGTGCTCTGCATATGTCAGGTTTGTTATACCTTGTATTCTTTTTGTAAGGAGCCTCTGAGGTCACTAGAGCTGCTACATATGCCTGGTCTGGAACATACCAAAGGGAGCATTGTACTCTATGACTGGGTTAGTAAGGGAAAAGTACAGTGAGATAATGTCATCTTTGGATCTAGATACCATGCTCTTACAAGTTGTGCAACATAAAAGGATTTCCAGACCACTGTGGCCACATGGTGGTTGAAGTTAAGGCTACTGTCATTGTGCATACCCATAACCCTGACCACTGCAAGGACACTTGTGGGCATATTATCAACACAGTAATTAGCTGGGATAGTTGACTTAAGGGTACAATAATGCATTTCAAGGTAGTTCAACAACATGGATACAGTGCACCTGGATCCACAATTCACCATAAAAAAGTTTCTTTAATATTGAAATGGTGATAAAAACAAGTAAAATATAAGTGCTTTTGTCATCTTAATGAAAACTTCTTCAGATAAAACCATGTTTGAAAAACTAAGTCCATATATACACCAGTTTAAAAAAGAGAAATAGATGACATGAATGCCAAGCCCCCAGTGATGTCATGCTTCCTTTGGGTGGATTTAAAAGGGATTTTTAGAATATTTAAAGGCCACCCAGGTAGAAAACTGACATGAATTACAACAAAATTAAAGTTAGTTTATAAATGTACTTCTGATGTTTTACATATTAATAATGTACTGACAACATATTGCAGCCCTTTCTAAAGATTTCAGTTTTAAAATACAGATGATGGATCAAACCAGGCCAGTTCATGGCAGTAAGTTTCAATTGCCTGGGAAGTTCAAGTTTTTCTAGATTGAGTGTCCGTGGGCCCCCTCTATCTCACAGGACAAATTGTAAGCATATAAGGGGCCTAATTAAATTGCATACAGAAGTAACTGGTCATTTGTGACAAAAATATGTGCTGGTCATTCACTTGACACATCAACCTCCACCCCTTCTACCAATCTCCACTCTGACTAGGGTGTAGTATCTGACTGAGTTCCACCATCTTGTATATGGAGTTAAAATTGTGGAAGAAATGACTCTTTTATACAATTATTAAACTAATAAATATTTTCTGTCCTACACAAAAAAAATCTTTCTTTACATAAACTGTCTGAATATACAAATACTAAGATAATATGTATGCTAATGGAATTATGTAGCAATGAATATATATATATTTTCTTTGTGTATAAATACAAACAAATTATATGCACAAAATGATTGTTGTAAGTGTACCCATGCAGATGTATAACTGTGATTTACAGACATATATATTTCTTTACTCATGCATATAAATTTGTATTTATACAGACAAGTATGTTATTTCATAAACATTTCATACATTTGTACACAAATGCAGTTCTGTGTACAGGTATGATTATGATTTCTTTTGCATTATTATAATAACATTATAGATACATAGTTGCAGTTATTAATATTTCTTTTACCTCATACCTTCTTCTTATAGTTTATTTTTAAACCTGATTAATATTACCAAATAAATAATAATGAAAAGATAAAAATACCAATGGAGTAAAACACAGCTGTAGACTGAAATATCCAAACACAAACCAAGCCCAAGGTGATAAAAAATCCACAATGTATTGTAGGAACACAATCAGGTAAGCACTTTTGCATAGGAGCTTCATCAGACCCCCCCATGTTGTTTATTTGGCTGAGTGTGGAACTTGTGCGGCATTTTATGTGGGAAAGACCAACAGACCCCTACGTGATATAATGAGAGAACATATCTATCACATTAGAAAAGGGTCCCCACATAATGCACTTTCCAAGCATGTAGCTGAATTTGGGAATACTCATACTTTTAAGTTTAAGGTGATTGAGGCTATTATACCGAATATTAGGGAAGGTAACATTATAACATACACTGAATACAGAGAGGCCCGCTGGATTATCCTTTTACGGGCAGATAGAGGAAAGGGCCTGAATGAAAGGGCTTCAATCAAACCTATTTTAAAGAAAAGGAGGTTGTGTAAATGAAATTAGGTTTGATATATCTGTTTTATGTGTTTTTTTATAGTTTTTTTCATAGGTTTTAATGTTCAATATTATATTATTTTTTATTTAGGATGCTATTCACTTATCTATGTATGCTTTGAGATCCCTCAAATATGTATATATAGTATATTATGTTCACTTTAAACATTTTTGCATACTGTGGTTTTAATGGTTGATTAATTGATTGATTAGTTGATTGATATCTTTGAATAAGAACTGTTCTATACAAATGGTAGCTAATTTCCTGTTCTTTATCTGGTCTGATGAAGCTCCTATGCGAAAGCGCTTACCTGATTGTGTTCCTACAATAAATTGTGGATTTTTTTATCACCTTGGACTTGGTTTGTGTTTGGACATTTCAGTCTACAGCCGTGTTTTACTCCGCTGGTATTTTTATCTTTTCATTTCTTTATATACTTTTGTGCCATGGAGGATTTACCTTGTGGGGTGCTGGCAGCCTTTATTATATTTCTAAATAAATAATAATAATAATAATAATAATAATAATAATAATAATAATAATACATATATATTATAGAACTTGTGACCTAATCAGCACACTCAACCAGCTGGTTGGGCCTACTCTTCTGTAGGTCATCGTGCCTGTGTCTGCAATGGGAGCCAGGGCCCGGTGCAGGAATGACAGGTACTTATCCAGCTCCTGCCAGATGTTAATTTGTTTGAGTCCTCTAACACACACCTAGATCTTATCAAGGTATGAATCACTCAGAATGCAGAGCATTATCTTAGTCTCTTTGACCAGCTCTGAGCATGGCCTCCTGCCTTCACAGGTGCTGCCATCATTTGAAGTGCCAGTACCACAATGAAGAAAGTATGAGCAGAGCTGTGGTTCACAGGTTTAGAACTACTCCATCTGGGGTGGGACATCACCCTAACCAAACCCAGTTAACCAACAGGAGCATTAGACCTTTGACAGCTGTTATTGGCAAGTTTGTTTGAGCAAAAATGCTTTGCCACCTACATTTTTTAAATAACTACATTCACATTTCATTTATATTGTGGATAAAAATCATTAATGAATTTGTCCCTTTTTTATCTTACTTAGTGTTGCTACTCTTCATTGTTTTTCTACTTTTTTGGAGTAATTCACCTGAATGTCATTGATACAGTCCACATGTATTATAGCAGCAGTATTAATTTTTTTCTTTGGGAGGAGGATTTTTGTAGTAATAAATATTCCTATGCAGATGAGTACCAATTTTTCGAAATCATTGAGTGCTTTGAGGTGATAAGGTGTGCCTGATGATGTTAGATGGGCAGGGATTATATTTCATAGTTTTTCAAACTCACATGCATATGACTCCATTTTGTCTTTTCTAAACATGGTCAGGTCAGAGAACTGAGGGTGCACATACATTTCCATGACATTCTGGAGACTGGTGAGGCCAAATTCATGAGTAGCTGAGACCTGTTTATGCAGATAAGTTGCCATACACATTTGCACATTACTTTGATTCACAGAGATAAGCATAAAAAGGCATAAGTTGCAAGCAAAACATGTACATGATGCTGAACTTAAATAAATAAGTTTAACACTGCCATATTAACTTGTGATAACTTCAGTTAGGTGGCAAATGGCTTAGGAAACTGTGTTCTTTTTTAAAGTAAACAAAAATAATAGAAATTTTGTAAATTAATATAAAACAGTTCAAAATGATGTAAGATTAATGAATTCACTTCAAGAAATGTTTGCTTTACTGATATGACTTTTATATTACAATGGCTTTAGTGAATACTGTAAAGCTGTCATTTGTAAATGGACGTTATTACAGCATCAATGGAAATGATTAGTGATCACTAAGAAAATAATTTACTTTAGTGTCATTTAGTGATTGTGCACACATGCTAAAAATGCAGTGATTTAATTGTGAAGTACTGAAGTCCCAAGAATGTCTTTTTGGCTTAACATACATATGTCACTGGGAGACTTCTGAGTGTCACTGCTGAATGAAAAATGAAAGTATTAGGAATACAAGAAAGTGGTGGGAGTTAGGGAAAGGATGGATATGTCAACAAACTGCTTGCCTTGCTATTGTGAATGTATTCATGATAGTGCAAACATTACTTCAGAACACCTCTATTTGGCTGGACTGAGGCTCTGCATGTCTATATAATTATGGGATTTGTGTCACCTAACTTTTTATGAGGATGGCAGGAATGCTTTCATCATTGTGTTGTTTGAACGATGATTACATCAAAGGTTTTTTTTTTTTTTTTTTTTGTGTGTGTGTGTGTGTGTCATATTTTTATATGGGCAGTAATAATGCAAACCAGGGATAAAGACAGAGAAAGGATAACTTCAGCTATGATGAAAAACGCATATTCATGCCGGCACTTATGATCTTATGGCAAACATTTTTTTGGGAAATTAGGTGCCCAACCAAGCTGAGAGGGCAAAACCCTAAAATCAAGATGTAATGGACAGTAATGCAGATGGTGGAAGAAACCACACATTAACAGGGCATGAAGAGGGCAGATGATATGGTAGGACATGCTAGAGCCAAGGTGAGACAAAATGCAATTGCCCATACCAGTACTGGGGATGGGGCAGGGAGCTCCAAAAGTTATCCCTTTAACACCTAATGAGAAATACCTTCTTTCCATTTGTGGGGAGGACTGTGACACAGTAGATGATGGAACTAGAATAATCAGAGGTGTGTGGCTATTAGCAATGTCTGCAGCAGCAACACACCTCTGCTAAGGAAGGTTGGTTTATAAACAGTGACAGAACATCACAAAGTAAAAAACATGCTGACATTACACCAGGGAGTGACAGAGAAACACAAAGTAAAGAACATGCTGACATTACACCAGGAAGTGACAGAGCATCACAAAGTAAAGAACATGCTGACATTACCCCAGGAACTGATAGAATATCACAAAGTATAGAACATGCTGACATTACACCAGGAAGTGATAGAGTATCACAAAGTAAAGAACATGCTGACATTACACCAGGAAGTGACAGAACATTGCAAAGTAAAGAACATGCTGACATTACACCAGGAAGTGACAGAGCATCACAAATTAAAGAAAATACTGACATTACACCAGGAAGCGACAGAGCATCACAAAGTAAAGAAAATAATGACATTACACCAGGAAGTGAGAGAACATTAAAAAGTAAAGAACATACTGACATTACATCAGGAAGTGACAGAACATCACAAAGTAAAGAATATGTTGACATTACACCAGGGAGTGACAGAACATCACAAAGTAAAGAACATGCTGACATTACACCAGGAAGGTAAAGAACACAAAGTAAAGAACGTGTTGAGATTACACCAGGAAGTGATAGAACATCACAAGATAAAGAACATGCTGACATTACACCAGGAAGTGACAGAACATCCCAAAGTAAAGAACATACTGACATTACACCAGGAAGTGACAGAGCATCCCAAAGTAAAGAACATACTGACATTACACCAGGAAGTGACAGAGCACACAAATTAAAGAACATACTGACATTACACCAAGAAGTGACAGAGCATCACAAAGTAAAGAACATACTGACATTACACCAGAAAGTGACAGAACATCACAAAGTAAAGAACATGCAGACATTACACCAGGAAGTGACAGAACATCATAAAGTAAAGAACATACTGACATTACACCAGGAAGTGATAGACCATCACAAAGTAAAGAACATGCTGACATTACACCAGGAAGTGACAGAACATACCAAAGTAAAGAACATACTGACATTACACCAGGAAGTGACAGAGCATCACAAAGTAAAGAACATGCTGACATTACACCAGGAAGTGACAGAGCAACACAAAGTAAAGAACATGCTGACATTACACCAGGATGTGACAATTCATGACAAAGTAAGGAACATGCTGACATTACAGCATGAAGTGACAGACCACCACAAAGTAAAGAAGATGCTGACATTACACCAGGAAGTGATAGAGCATCACAAAGTAAAAAAAAACATGCTGACATTACACCATGAAGTGATAGAACATCACAAAATAAAGATCATGCTGATATTATATCAGGAAGAGACAGAGCATCACAATGTAAAGAACATACTGACATTACAACAGGAAGTGGAAAGAGCATCACAAAGAAAAGAACATGCTGACATTACACCAGGGAGTGACAGAGAAACACAAAGTAAAGAACATGCTGACAATACACCAGGAAGTGACAGAGCATCACAAAGTAAGGAACATGCTGACATTATAAAATGAAGTGACAGAACATCACAAAATAAAAAAATATGCTGACATTACACCAGGAAGTGACAGGGCATCACAAAGTAAAGAACATAATGACATTACACCAGGAAGTGACAGAACATCAGGAAGTAAAGAACATGCTGACATTACACCAAGAAGTGGTAGAGCAACACAAAGTAAAGAACATGCTGACATTATACCAGTATGTGACCATGCATCACAAAGTAAGGAACATGCTGACATTACACCAGGAAGTGACAAGAAACACAAAGTGAAGAACATGCTGACATTACACCAGGAAGTGACAGAGAATCACAAAGTAAAAAACATGCTGACATTACACCAGGAAGTGACAGAGCAGTAGAAAGTAAAGAACATGCTGACATTACCCAATGACGTGACAAGGCATCACGAAGTAAGGAACATGCTGACATTACAGCAGGAAGTGACAGAACATCACAAAGTAAAGAACATGCTGACATTACACCAGGAAGTGATTGAGCATCACAAAGTATGGAACATGCTGACATTACACCAGGAAGTGATAGAACATCACAAGATAAAGAACATAAAAGCAATGTTCTGTGCTTAGGCTGAAGTCTAGCCAAACCAAACGATAATGTGCAGACAGAAGAAAAAGATTGGCTAGACAAAGCTATGAGTTTTCCTTTTATTTTATTAAAACCACACGAAATCCAACAGTAGTAAGCGCTTTCGGGTTCTCCAACCCTTCATCAGACAATTGAAACAACAAAGGTCTCTACAATTTAAATCATGATACAACCAATCAAATTCAATATTTTACCCACCTTTTTTGTAAGGCAGGTTTTAAAGGAACCATTTCATTAAGACCTGGGTGCCTATGTGCAGACAATGTTATGATCCATTTTGATTCAATTGTTTCTGTAAGTAACCTAATGTCTCCCCCTCTGACACCTAATTTCACATTTGCGATGGCTTTAAATGTGTATACATGCGTTGGATTATCAACCAAATGTCTATAGAGTGCATTATGTTGGTCCTTCTTCCTAATGCAAGAATGGTGTTGTAATATCCTAACCTTTAACATGTTGTTGGTCATCCCAACATAAAAAGCTGGACATTGTGTGCACTCTGCCATGTATACCACATTAGATGTCCTACAACTGGCTTTTGCTTTAAAAAGAAAAGTTTGGCCATTAACCGGATGCTTGTAATGGGGGTTCTTATTTATACTACTGCATGCCTTACACATACCGCATGGGACTGTCCCTACCTTATTAATCAGGGGTCTCTGTCCAGAATCTAGCTTTTCACCACATAGCAGGTCCTTAAGATTTTTATTCCGTCTGTAACCAAACGTCGGTGTAGCACCTATCAGGTTCTGCAATTTGACATCACTTCTAAGTATGTTCCAATTTTTACATACTATATTTTGTATATCATTTATATTACTACTGTATGTAAAATATAATCTTGCTGTGTCAGATCTCTTATTTTTATGATGATCTGTTAAACTTTTTGTTGATAATCAAGGCCACAACACCCATTTTCAAAGCGTTGCCAAAGATCCACAAGTCACTCAGTGACCCACCCTTCAGGCCCATAGTATCGGGCAGAGGATGGGTCACTGAGAATATATCGATTTGGCTTGAGTTCACTTTAAAGCCATATGTGGAGAAAGTTAATACAATTTTAAAAGATTCAAAGGGCTTTTTACGGTTAATGGCCAAACTTTTCTTTTTAAAGCAAAAGCCAGTTGTAGGACATCTAATGTGGTATACATGGCAGAGTGCACACAATGTCCAGCTTTTTATGTTGGGATGACCAACAACATGTTAAAGGTTAGGATATTACAACACCATTCTTGCATTAGGAAGAAGGACCAACATAATGCACTCTATAGACATTTGGTTGATAATCCAACGCATGTATACACATTTAAAGCCATCGCAAATGTGAAATTAGGTGTCAGAGGGGGAGACATTAGGTTACTTACAGAAACAATTGAATCAAAATGGATCATAACATTGTCTGCACATAGGCACCCAGGTCTTAATGAAATGGTTCCTTTAAAACCTGCCTTACAAAAAAGGCGGGTAAAATATTGAATTTGATTGGTTGTATCATGATTTAAATTGTAGAGACCTTTGTTGTTTCAATTGTCTGATGAAGGGTTGGAGAACCCGAAAGCGCTTACTACTGTTGGATTTCGTGTGGTTTTAATAAAATAAAAGGAAAACTCATAGCTTTGTCTAGCCAATCTTTTTCTTCTGTCTGCAAGATAAAGAACATGCTGACATTATACCAGGAAGTTATAGAGCATCACAATGTAAAGAACATACTGACCTTATAACAGGAAGTGACACAGCATAACAAAGTAAAGAACATGCTGACATTACACCAAGAAATGACAGAACATCCCAAAGTAAAGGACATGCTGACATCACACCAGGAAGTGACAGAGCATCACAAAGTAAAGAAGATGCTGGCATCACACTAAGGGACAGAACATCACAAAGTAAAGAAGATGCTGACATTACAACAAGAAGTGACAGAACACCAGAAAGTAAAGAACATGCTGACATTACATAAGGAAGTGACAGAACATTACAAAAGAAAAAAACCTGCTGACATTTCACCAGGAAGTGATAGAACATCACAAAGTAAAGAATATGTTGACATTACACCAAGGAGTGACAGAACATTACAAAGTAAAGAACATGCTGACATTACACCAGGAAGTGACAGAGCATCACAAAGTAAAGAACATACTGACATTACAACAGGAAGACACAGAACATCACAAAGTAAAGAACATACTGACATTACACCAAGGAGTGACAAAACATCACAAAGTAAAGAACATGCTGTCATTAGACCAGGAAGTGACAGAACAGCACAAAGTAAAAAACATGCTGACATTACACCAGGAAGTGACAGAGCATCACAAAGTAAAGAACATACTGACATTACACCAGGAAGTGACAGAGCATCACAAAGTAAAGCACAAGCTGACATTACACCAAGAAGTGACAGAACAACACAAAGTAAAGAACATGCTGACATTACACCAGGAAGTGACAGAGCATCACAAAGTAAAGAACATACTGACATTACAACAGGAAGTGACAGAGCATCACAAAGTAAAGAACAAGCTGACATTACACCAAGAAGTGACAGAGCAACACAAAGTAAAGAACATGCTGACATTATACCATGATGTGACCATGCATCGCAAAGTAAGGAACATGCTGACATTACACCAGGAAGACACAGAACATCTCAAAGTAAATAACATGCTGACATTACACCAGGAAGTGATAGAACATTACAAAGTAAAGAACATGCTGACATTACACCAGGAAGTGATAGAACATCACAAAGTAAAGAACATACTGACATTACACCAGTAAGTGACACAGCATCACAAAGAAAACAACATGCTGACATTACTCCAGGAAGTGATAGAACATCACATAGTAAAAACATGCTGACATTACACCAAGAAATGACAGAACATCACAAAGTAAAAAGCATGCTGACATTACACCAGGAAGTGACAATGCATTGTAAAGTCAAGCACATTCTGACATTACACCACAAAGTGACACAGCAACACAAAGTAAAGAACATACTGACATTATATCCGGATGTGACCATGCATCACAAAGTAAGGAACATGCTGACATTACACCAGGAATACACAGAACATCACAAAGTAAAGAATATGTTGACATTACACCAGGGAGTGACAGAACATTACAAAGTAAAGAACATCCTGACATTACACCAGGAAGTGACAGAACATCACAAAGTATACAACATGCTGACATTACACCAGGAAGAGATAGAACATCACATAGTCAAAAACATGCTGACATTACACCAAGAAATGACAGAACATCATAAAGTAAAGAGCATGCTGCCCTTACACCAGGAAGTGACAGAGCATCACAAATTAAAGAACATACTGACATTACACCTGGAAGTGTCACGGCATCATGAAGTAAAGAATATGCTGACATTGCATCAGGAAGTGGCAGAGCATTAACAGAGCTTCACATAGTAAAGAACATGCTGACATTAAACCAGGAAGTGACAAAGCACCATAAAGTAAGGAACATGCTGACATTACACCAGGAAGTACAGAACATCAAAAAGTAAAGAACATGCTGACATTACACTAGGAAGTGACAAAGCATCACAAAGTAAAGAACATGCTGACATTACACCAGGAAGTGAGAGAACATCACAAAGTAAATAACATGCTGACATTACACCATGAAGTGACAGAACATTGCAAAGTAAAGAACACACTGATATTACACCAGGAAATGACAGAGCATCACAAAGTAAAGAGCATGCTGACATTCTGACATTACTCCAGGAAGTGACAGAGCATCACAAAGGAAACAACATACTGACAATACATGAGGAAGTGAGAGAACATCACAAAGTAAAGAATATGCTGACCTTACACCAGGAAGTGACAGAGCATTATAAAGTAAAGAACATGCTGACATTACATCAGGAAGTGACAAAGCATCACAAAGTAAAGAACATGCTGACATTACAATAGAAAGTGACAAAGTAAGGAACATGCTGACGTTACACCAGGAAGTGACAGAACATCACAAAGTAAAGCACATGCTGACATTACACCAGGAAGTGATAGAACATTTCAAAGTAAAGAACATGCTGACATTACACCAGGAAGTGACAGAACATCACAAAGTAAAGAACATGCCGACATTACACCAGGAAGTAATAGAACATCACAAAGTAAAGAACACACTGACACTACACTAAGACGAAACAGATCATCACAAAGTAAAGATCATGCTGACATTAAACCAAGAAGTGACGGTGCATCACAAAGTCAAATACATTCTGACATTACACCATGAAGTGACACATCATCACAAAGTAAAGAACCTGCTGATATTACACTAGGAAGTGACAGATCATCACAAATTAAAGAACATACTGACATTACACAAGGAAGTGACAGAGCATCACAAAGTAAAGAACATACTGACATTACACCAGGAAGTGACAGAACATCACAAAGTAAAGAATATGTTGACATTACTCCAGGGAGTGACACAACATCACAGAGTAAAGAACATGCTGACATTACACCAGGAAGTGACAGAACATCACAAAGTAAAGATCATGCTGACATTAAACCAAGAAGTGACAGAGCAACACAAAGTAAAGAACATGTGACATTACACCAGGATGTGACAATGCATGACAAAGTAAGGAACATGCTGACATTACAACAGGAAGTGGACAGAGCATCACAAAGTAAAGAACATGCTGACATTACACCAGGAAGTGACAGAGCATCAGAAAGTAAAGAACATGCTGGCATTACACCAAGTGACAGATCATCAGAAAGTAAAGAAAATGTTGACATTACAACAGGAAGTAGCAGAACACCACAAAGTAAAGAACATGCTGACATTACACCAGAAAGTGAAAGAGCATCACAAAGTAAAGAACATACTGACATTACAACAGGAAGTAACAGAACATCACAAAGTAAAGAACATACTGACATTACACCAGGAAGTGACAGAGCATCACAAAGTAAAGAACATACTGACATTACAACAGAAAGTGATAGAACATCACAAAGTAAAGAACATACTGACATTACACCAGGATGTGACAGAACAACACAAAGTAAAGAACATGCTGACATTATACCAGGAAGGGACAGAACATCACAAAGTAAAGAACATACTGACATTATACCAGGAAGTGACAGAGCAACACAAAGTTAAGAACATGCTAACATTATACCAGGATGTGACCATGCATCACAAAGTAAGGAACATGCTGACATTACACCAGGAAGACATAGAACATCACAAAGTAAATAACATGCTGACATTACACCAGGAAGTGATAGAACATCACAAAGTAAAGAACATACTGACATTACACCAGTAAGTGACACAGCATCACAAAGAAAACAACATGCTGACATTACTCCAGGAAGTGATAGAACATCACATAGTAAAAACATGCTGACATTACACCAAGAAATGACAGAACATCACAAAGTAAAAAACATGCTGACATTACACCAGGAAGTGACAATGCTTTGTAAAGTCAAGCACATTCTGACATTACACCACAAAGTGACACAGCAACACAAAGTAAAGAACATACTGACATTATACCAAGATGTGACCATGCATCACAAAGTAAGGAACATGCTGACATTACACCAGGAAGACATAGAACATCACAAAGTAAAGAATATGTTGACATTACACCAGGGAGTGACAGAAGAATACAAAGTAAAGAACATGCTGACATTACACCAGGAAGTGACAGAACATCACAAAGTAAACAACATGCTGACATTACACCAGGAAGAGATAGAACATCACATAGTCAAAAACATGCTGACATTACACCAAGAAATGACATAACATCATAAAGTAAAGAACATGCTGACCTTACACCAGGAAGTGACAGAGCATCACAAATTAAAACACATACTGACATTACACCTGGAAGTGACACGGCATCACGAAGTAAAGATCAAACTGACATTACACCAGGAAGTGACAGAACATCACAAAGTAAAGAACATGCTGACATTACACCAGGAAGTGACAGAACATTGCAAAGTAAAGAACATATTGACATTATACAAGGAAGTGACCGAGCATCACAAAGTAAAAAAGATACTGACATTACACCAGGAAGTGATTGAACATTTCTAAGTAAAGAACATGCTGACATTACACCAGGAAGTGACAGAACATCACAAAATAAAGATCATGCCGACATTACACCAGGAAGTAATAGAATATCACAAAGTAAAGAACACGCTGACACTACACCAAGACAAAACAGATCATCACAAAGTAAAGATCATGCTGACATTAAACCAAGAAGTGACGGTGCATCACAATGTCAAATACATTCTGAGATTACACCATGAAGTGACACATCATCACAAAGTAAAGAACCTGCTGATATTACACTAGGAAATGACAGAGCATCACAAATTAAAGAACATACTGACATTAACAAGGAAGTGACAGAGCATCACAAAGTAAAGAACATACTGACATTACACCAGGAAGTGACAGAACATCACAAAGTAAAGAACATGCTGACATTACACCAGGAAGTGACAGAACATCACAAAGTAAAGAACATGCTGACATTATACCAGGAAGTGACAGAACATCACAAAGTAAAGAACATACTGACATTATACCAGGAAGTGACAGAGCAACACAAAGTAAAGAACATGCTAACATTATACCAGGATGTGACCATGCATCACAAAGTAAGGAACATGCTGACATTACACCAGGAAGACACAGAACATCACAAAGTAAATAACATGCTGACATTACACCAGGAAGTGATAGAACATCACAAAGTAAAGAACATACTGACATTACACCAGTAAGTGACACAGCATCACAAAGAAAACAACATGCTGACATTACTCCAGGAAGTGATAGAACATCACATAGTAAAAACATGCTGACATTACACCAAGAAATGACAGAACATCACAAAGTAAAAAACATGCTGACATTACACCAGGAAGTGACAATGCATTGTAAAGTCAAGCACATTCTGACATTACACCACAAAGTGACACAGCAACACAAAGTAAAGAACATACGGGCATTATACCAAGATGTGACCATGCATCACAAAGTAAGGAACATGCTGACATTACACCAGGAAGACACAGAACATCACAAAGTAAAGAATATAGTGACATTACACCAGGGAGTGACAGAAGAATACAAAGTAAAGAACATGCTGACATTACACCAGGAAGTGACAGAACATCACAAAGTAAACAACATGCTGACATTACACCAGGAAGAGATAGAACATCACATAGTCAAAAATATGCTGACATTACAACAAGAAATGACAGAACATCATAAAGTAAAGAACATGCTGACCTTACACCAGGAAGTGACAGAGCATCACAAATTAAAGAACATACTGACATTACACCTGGAAGTGACACGGCATCATGAAGTAAAGAATATGCTGACATTGCATCAGGAAGTGGCAGAGCATTAACAGAGCATCACACAGTAAAGAACATGCAGACATTAAACCAGGAAGTGAGTAAAGAACATGCTGACATTACACCAGGAAGTGACAAAGCATCACAAAGAAAAGAACATGCTGACATTACACCAGGAAGTGAGAGAACATCACAAAGTAAATAACATGCTGACATTACACCAGGAAGTGACAGAACATTACAAAGTAAAGAACACACTGATATTACACCAGGAAATGACAGAGCATCACAAATTAAAGAGCATGCTGACATTCTGACATTACACCAGGAAGTGACAGAGCATCACAAAGGAAACAACATCCTGACATTACATGAGGAAGTGAGAGAACATCACAAAGTAAAGAATATGCTGACCTTACACCAATAAGTGACAGAGCATCATAAAGTAAAGAACATGCTGACATTACATCAGGAAGTGACAAAGCATCACAAAGTAAAGAGCATGCTGACATTACAACAGAAAGTGACAAAGTAAGGAACATGCTGACATTACACCAGGAAGTGACAGAACATCACAAAGTAAAGGACATGCTGACATTACACCAGGAAGTGACAGAACATCGCAAAGTAAAGAACATGCCGATATTACAACAGGAAGTAATAGAACATCACAAAGTAAAGAACACACTGACACTATACCAAGACGAAACAGATCATCACAAAGTAAAGATCATGCTGACATTAAACCAAGAAGTGACGGTGCATCACAAAGTCAAATACATTCTGACATTACACCATGAAGTGACACATCATCACAAAGTAAAGAACCTGCTGATATTACACTAGGAAGTGACAGAGCATCACAAATTAAAGAACATACTGACATTACACAAGGAAGTGACAGGGCATCACAAAGTAAAGAACATGCTAACATTACACCAGGAAGTGACAGAGCATCACAAAGTAAAGAACATGCTGACATTACACCGGGAAGTGACAGAGCAACACAAAGTAAAGAACATGTGACATTACACCAGGATGTGACAATGCATGACAAAGTAAGGAACATGCTGACATTACAACAGGAAGTGGACAGAGCATCACAAAGTAAAGAACATGCTGAAATTACACCAGGAAGTGAAAGAACATCACAAAGTAAAGAACATGCTGACATTACACCAAGAAATGACAGAACATCCCAAAGTAAAGAACATGCTGACATTACACCAGGAAGTGACAGAGCATCAGAAAGTGAAGAACATGCTGGCATTACACCAAGTGACAGATCATCACAAAGTAAAGAAAATGTTGACATTACAACAGGAAGTAGCAGAACACCACAAAATAAAGAACATGCTGACATTACACCAGAAAGTGAAAGAGCATCACAAAGTAAAGAACATACTGACATTACAACAGGAAGTAACAGAACATCACAAAGTAAAGAACATACTGACATTACACCAGGAAGTGACAGAGCATCACAAAGTAAAGAACATACTGACATTACAACAGGAAGTGACAGAACATCAAAAAGTAAAGAACATACTGACATTACACCAGGATGTGACAGAATATAACAAAGTAAAGAACTTGTTTGACATTACAACAGGAAGTGACAGAACATCACAAAGTAAAGAACATACTGACATTACACCAGGAAGTGACAGAATATAACAAAGTAAAGAACACATTTGATATTACACCTGGAAGTGACAAAACATCACAAAGTAAAGAACATGCTGACAATACACCAGGAAGTGACAGAACACCATAAAGTAAATAACATGCTGACATTACACCAGGAAGTGACAGAGCAACACAAAGTAAAGAACATGCTGACATCATACCAGGATGTGACCATGCATCACAAAGTAAGGAACATGCTGACATTACACCAGGAAATGACAGAATGTCAGAAAGTATAGAACATGCTGACATTACCCCAGGAACTGATAGAATATCACAAAGTAAAGAACATGCTGACATTACACCAGGAAGTGATAGAATATCACAAAGTAAAGAACATGCTGACATTACACCAGGAAGTGACAGAGCATCCCAAAGTAAAGAAGATACTGACATTACACCAGGAAGTGACAGAGCATCACAAATTAAAGAACATGCTAACATTACACCAGGAAGTGACAGAGCATCACAAAGTAAAGAACATACTGACATTACACCAGGAAGTGACAGAACATCACAAAGTAAAGAATATGTTGACATTACACCAGGGAGTGACAGAACATTACAAAGTAAAGAACATACTGACATTATACCAGGAAGTAACAGAACATCACAAATTAAAGAACATGCTGACAATATACCAGGAAGTGACAGAACATCACAAAGTAAAGAACATACTGACATTATACCAGAAAGTGACAGAGCATCACAAATTAAAGAACAGGCTGACATTACACCAGGAAGTGACAGAGCATCACAAAGTAAATAACATACTGGCATTACACCAGGAAGTGAGAGAACATTACAAAGTAAAGAACATACTGACATTACACCAGGAAGTGACAGAACATCACAAAGTAAAGAATATGTTGACATTACACCATGGAGTGACAGAACATGACAAAGTAAAGAACATACTGACATTACACCAGGAAGTGACAGAACATCACAAATTAAAGAACATGCCGACAATATACCAAGAAGTGACAGAACATCACAAAGTAAAGAACATACTGACATCATACCAGGAAGTGGCAGAGCATCACAAAGTAAAGAACATGCTGACATTACACCAGGAAGTGACAGAGCAATACAACGTAAAGAACATGCTGACATTACACAAGGATGTGACAATGCATCACAATGTAAGGAACATGCTGACATTACAGCAGGAAGTGACAGAACATCACAAAGTAAAGAACATGCTGACATTACACCAGGAAGTGACAGAACATCACAAAGTAAACAACATGCTGACATTAAAATAGGAAGTGAGAGAACATTATAAAGTAAATAACATGCTGACATTACACCAAGAAATGACAGAACATCATAAAGTAAAGAATATGCTGACCTTACATCAGGAAGTGACAGAGCACCACAAATTAAAGAACATACTGACAGTACACCTGGAAGTGACAGAACATCACAAATTAAAGAACATGCTGACAATATACCAGGAAGTGACAGAACATCACAAAGTAAAGAACATACTGACATTATACCAGGAAGTGACAGAGCATCACAAATTAAAGAACATGCTGACATTACACCAGGAAGTGACAGAGCATCACAAAGTAAAGAACATACTGGCATTACACCAGGAAGTGAGAGAACATTACAAAGTAGAGAACATACTGACATTACACCAGGAAGAGACAGAACATCAGAAAGTAAAGAATATGTTGACATTACACCAGGGAGTGACAGAACATTACAAAGTAAAGAACATGCTGACATTACACCAGGAAGTGACAGAACATCACAAATTAAAGAACATGCTGACAATATACCAGGAAGTGACAGAACATCACAAAGTGAAGAACATACTGACATTATATGAGGAAGTGACAGAACATCACAAAGTAAAGAACATGCTGACATTACACCAGGAAGTGATAGAGCATCACAAAGTAAGGAACATGCTGACATTAAATCAGAAAGTGATAGAACATCACAAGATAAAGAACATGCTGACAGTACACCAGGAAGTGGCAGAGCATCACAAATTAAAGACCATACTGACATTATACCTGGAAGTGACAGAGCATCACAATGTAAAGAACATACTCACACTATAACAGGAAGTGACACAGCATCACAAAGTAAAGAACATGCTGAAATTACACCAAGAAATGACAGAACATCCCAAAGTAAAGAACATGCTGACATCACACCAGGAAGTGACAGAGCATCACAAAGTAAAGAAGATGCTGGCATTACTCCAAGTGACAGAACATCACAAAGTAAAGAAGATGCTGACATTACAACAGAAAGTGACAGAACACCACAAAGAAAAGAACATGCTGACATTACACCAGGAAGTGACAGAACATTACAAAAGAAAAAAAACAAGCTGACATTACACCAGGAAGTGATAGAACATCACAAAGTAAAGAACATGTTGACATTACACCAGGAAGTGACAGAGCATCACAAAGTAAAGAACATACTGACATTACAACAGGAAGTGGCAGAACATAACAAAGTAAAAAACATACTGACATTACACCAGGAAGTGACAGAGCATCAGAAAGTAAAGAACATACTGACATTACAACAGGAAGTGACAGAACACTACAAAGTAAAGAACATACTGACGTTACACCACAAAGTGACAGAATATCACAAAGTAAAGAACATGTTTGACATTACACTAAGGAGTGACAAAACATCACAAAGTAAAGAACATGCTGTCATTAGACCAGGAAGTGAGAGAACATCACAAAGTAAAGAACATGCTGACATTACACCAGGAAGTGACAGAGCATCACAAAGTAAAGAACATACTGATATTACACCAGGAAGTGCCAGAGCATCACAAAGTAAAGCACAACCTGACATTACACCAAGAAGTGAAAGAGCAACACAAAGTAAAGAACATGCTGACATTATACCAGGATGTGACCATGCATCACCAAGTAAGGAACATGCTGACATTACACCAGGAAGACACAGAACATCACAGTAAATAACATGCTGACATTACACCAGGAAGTGATAGAACATCACAAAGTAAAGAACATGCTGACATTACACCAGGAAGTGAGAGAAAATCACAAAGTAAAAAAAATGCTGACATTATACCAGTAAGTGACACAGCATCACAAAGTAAACAACATGCTGACATTACTCCAGGAAGTGATAGAACATCACATAGTAAAAACATGCTGACATTACACCAAGAAATGACAGAACATCACAATGTAAAAAACATGCTGACATTACACCAGGAAGTGACAATGCATCGTAAAGTCAAGTACATTCTGACATTACACCACGAAGTGACAGAGCAACACAAAGTAAAAAACATGCTGGCATTATACCAGGATGTGACTATGCATCACAAAGTAAGGAACTTGCTGACATTACACCAGGAAGACACAGAACATCACAAAGTAAAGAATATGTTGACATTACACTAGGGAGTGACAGAACATTACAAAGTAAAGAACATGCTGACATTACACCAGGACGTGACAGAACATCACAAAGTAAAGAACATGCTGACAATATACCAGGAAGTGACAGAACATCACAAAGTAAAGAACATACTGACATTATACCAGGAAGTGACAGAGCATCACAAAGTAAATAACATGCTGACATTACACCAGGAAGTGACAAAGCAATACAAAGTAAAGAACATGCTGACATTATACCAGGAAGTGACAGAGCATCACAAAGTAAAGAACATACTGACATTACACCAGGAAGTGACAGAACATCACAAAGTAAACAACATGCTGACATTACAATAGGAAGTGAGAGAACATCATAAACTAAATAACATGCTGACATTACACCAAGAAATGACAGAACATCATAAAGTAAAGAACATGCTGACCTTACACCAGGAAGTCACAGAGCATCACAAATTAAAGAACATACTGACATTACACCTGGAAGTGACACGGCATCATGAAGTGAAGAATATGCTGACATTACATCAGGAAGTGACAGAGCATTGACAGAGCATCAAAAAGTAAAGAACATGCTGACATTAAACCAGGAAGTGACAAAAGCACCACAAAATAAGGAACATGCTGACATCACACCAGGAATTGACAAAGCATTACAAAGGAAAGAATATGCTGACGTTACACCAGGAAGTGAGAGAACATCATAAAGTAAATAACATGCTGACATTACACCAGGAAGTGACAGAATATTGCAAAGTAAAGAACACACTGATATTACACCAGGAAATGACAGAGCATTACAAAGTAAAGAGCATGCTGACATTCTGACATTACACCAGGAAGTGACAGAGCATCACAAAGGAAAGAACATACTGACATTACATGAGGAAGTGATAGAACATCACAAAGTAAAGAACATTCTGACCTTACACCAGGAAGTGACAGAACATCAAAAAGTAAAGAACATGCTGAGATTACTCCAGGAAGTGACAAAGCATCACAAAGTAAAGAACATGCTGACATTACACCAGGAAGTGAGAGAACATCATAAAGTAAATAACATGCTGACATTACACCAGGAAGTGAGAGAACATTGTAAGGTAAAGAACACACTGATATTACACCAGGAAAAGACAGAGCATCACAAAGTAAAGAGCATGCTGACATTTTGACATTACACCAGGAAGTGACAGAACATCACAAAGTAAAGAACATACTGACATTATACCAGGAAGTGACAGAGCATCACAAAGTAAAGAACATGCTGATATTACACCAGGAAGTGACAGAGCAATACAAAGTAAAGAACATGCTGACATTACACAAGGATGTGACAATGCATCACAAAGTAAGGAACATGCTGACATTACAGCAGGACGCGACAGAACATCACAAAGTAAAGAACATGTTGACATTAAACCAGGAAGTGATAAAGCATCACAAAGTGAGGAACATGCTGACATTACACCAGGAAGTGATAGAACATCACAAATTAAAGAACATACTGACATTATACCAGGAAGTGACAGAGCATCACAATGTAAAGAACATACTGACATTATAACAGGAAGTGACACAGCATCACAAAGTAAAGAACATGCTGACATTACACCAGGGAGTGACAAAGCATCACAAAGTAAAGAACATGCTGACACTACACCAGGGAGTGACAGAACATCACAAAGTAAAGAACATGCTGAAAGTATACCAGGAAGTGACAGAGCATTACAAAGTAAAGAACATGCTGACATTACACCAGGAAGTGACAGCACATCACAAAGTAAAAAACATGCTGACATTACACCAGGAACTGACCAAGCAACACAAAGTAAAGAACATGCTGACATTACACGAGAAAGTGACAATGCATCACAAAGTAAGGAACATGCTGACATGCTGACATTACACCAGGAAGTGAAAGAGCGTCACAAAGTAAAGAACATACTGACATTACACTAGGAAGTGATAGAACATCACAAAGTAAAGAACATGCTGACCTGACACCAGGAAGTGACAGAGCATAATAAAGTAAAGAACATGCTGACATTACATCAGGAAGTGACAGAACATCACAAAGTAAAGAACATGCTGACCTGACACCAGGAAGTGGCAAAGCATCACAAAGTAAGGAACATGCTGACATTATACCAGGAAGTGACAGAACATTGCAAAGTAAAAACCATGCTGACATTATACCTGAAAGTGACAGAGCATCACAAAATAAAGAACATGTTGACATTACACCAGGGAGTGAAAGAGCATCACAAAGAACAGAACATGCTGACATGCTGACATTACACCAGGAAGTGACAGAGCATCAGAAAGTAAAGAACATACTGAGATTACACCAGGAAGTGATACAACATCACAAAGTAAAGAACATGCTGACCTGACACCAGTAAGTGACAGAGCATCATAAAGTAAAGAACATGCTGACATTACATCAGGAAGTGACAGAACATCACAAAGTAAAGAACATGCTGACATTACACCAGGAAGTGGCAAAGCATCACAAAGTAAGGAACATGCTGACATTACACAAGGAAGTGACAGAACATTGCAAAGTAAAAACCATGCTGACATTATACTAGGAAGTGACAGAGCATCACAAAATAAAGAACATGTTGACATTACACCAGGGAGTGACAGAGCATCACAAAGAAAAGAACATGCTGACATGCTGACATTACACCAGGAAGTGACAGAGCATCAGAAAGTAAAGAACATACTGAGATTACACCAGAAAGTGATAGAACATCACAAAGTAAAGAACATGCTGACCTTAAACCAGGAAGTGACAGAGCATTATAAAGTAAATTAAATATATAATATTTAATAATGATTTACTTAAAGGCATCATAACTTTCTATGCTAGATTCATAGATGACATTATAATTATATTTCAAGGGGATGAAAAACAGGCAGCTGAAATTGTAGAAATGTTTAATAACAATACTGAATTTTTATGCTTCACTTACACATTCAACAAAGATGTTATATCATATTTGGATGTAAATTTAATTAAGAACAGATCACAACAGGTTTATGAAGCAGATATATTCAGAAAATCGACCTACTGAAATAAATTTTTGCATTTCCATAGTGCACATCCTTTACATCAGAAAAAATCCGTGGTCAAAGGACAGCTTGTCCGAGCTGCACGAATGATCACTAGAGATGAGAATTTTGACTTGGAATGCCTGAAGCTGAAACACATGTTTCTCAATAGACAATACCCTATTCAATTTTTATACCCCATAATAGAAGAAGTCAATATAAAAAGGTTAAATGGTCACTTCAAACCTATATTAAGGAAACAATATCATAATTGTTTGTCACCAGAGGTGACCCATTTCGAGCTCACAACAACGGAACAATCACATACTGTTAAGTATAATTTAGCTTGTATAATATGATTTTCTTTGGATTTTGCTAACATTAAAGAAATTATTTTGAAGAACTGGAATATATTTAATGAAGATCAACCATTAACATCTAAATTAGGCTTACAACCTAAAATTATATGGAAGAAAGGATCCAATTTTAAAGACATTTTCCAAAGAAATAATCAAGTCAACTTAACAGCCTTGTTGAGAGGAATGGGACAATGTGGCAATTGTTCATACTGCCACTATATGATCACAGGAACAACAGCATGCATTAATGGAATTAAAATTCAAACTAAAGGGAAATACAACTGCAATTCAAAAGGGGTTGTTTATGTGGCTATTTGTCAGGCCTGCCCCTCGTTTTTCATAGGTAAGATGGAGCGTAGGTTGAAAGACAGAGTGTATGAACACCTAAGAAGCATCAATTTGCATAAGGAAGACAACGCTCTAGCAAGGCATATTATGGATTTTCCTGAACATAACTTTTGTTTCAAAGTCATTCATCAAGTAAAGCAAGATATTCGAGGGGGAACTTTTAACCTTTTGCTGGAAAAAAGCGAATTATTATGGCAGATTTGGCTCAATTCCTTTATGCACCCTGGATTAAATGAGAAATGTTCATTAATGTGTCTCCTAAAATTACGAAGTTTAGAGAGATAATTCATATTAAAATAGAATAAAATTAAATAAAATAAAAATAAAAATAGAAATGAAAATAAATATAATAATAGAATAACTAATTAGTATTATAGTCATTATATAACTTTTCCTTTATTTTTCTTACCACTACCTCTAGAATAAAATATGCTAGTAATAATAGAAAATTAAATAAGAGTCTATCAGAAGAATCATTTTTAAATTTTAATATTTATAATAATAGTTTTTTATTTTAAATTCCAGCACACCACCATTTACTTATCCATTTATTTATTCATAGTAACGCTGTCTAGGTATATATAAAAAACGTATCAAAATCAAAATTTATTTGATGAGATTTTTAAAACTATTAATGTTTTATTTATTATCATTTTCAACATCATTTCAGTATATCAAATTCATAACATAAGTAAAGAACTTTTTAATTTTATTTTTATTTTTAATAAATAAATGTATTTGATTTTTAACAGCGACATTTATAACATCATTATTATAGCAGTAATAGTAGAAGTTTCACTTTAAGAAATTATGTCATGATTCACAATCATGGCGCGAAAATGAGCTATTTAAACAACTTTTTCACTACTATTCAGATGTTTGTCAGTTTGTCTGAAGAAGTCCGATCATTGTTTAGGAAGAAAAGCGTTATTTAAATTGTTAACATTTCACTTTATTTTAATAAAAGTGAGTTGCAAAGTGTTTAGCCTAAGCGAATCATTTTTTGGTTAAAGTTTGTAGTTTCGTAGCTGTTTGGACTACACCAGGGAGTGACAGAACATCACAAAGTAAAGAACATGCTGAAGGTATACCAGGAAGTGACAGAGCATTACAAAGTAAAGAACATGCTGACATTACACCAGGAAGTGACAGAACATCACAAAGTAAAAAACATGCTGACATTACACCAGGAACTGACCAAGCAACACAAAGTAAAAAACATGCTGACATTACACGAGAAAGTGACAATGCATCACAAAGTAAGGAACATGCTGACATGCTGACATTACACCAGGAAGTGACAGAGCATCACAAAGTAAAGAACATACTGACATTACACTAGGAAGTGATAGAACAGCACAGAGTAAAGAACATGCTGACCTGACACCAGGAAATGACAGAGCATCATAAAGTAAAAAACATGCTGACATTACATCAGGAAGTGACAGAACATCACAAAGTAAAGAACATGCTGACATTACACCAGGAAGTGGCAAAGCATCACAAAGTAAGGAACATGCTGACATTACACCAGGAAGTGACAGAACATCTCAAAGTAAAAACCATGTTGACATTATACCTTAAAGTGACAGAGCATCACAAAATAAAGAACATGTTGACATTACACCAGGGAGTGAAAAAGCATCACAAAGAAAAGAACATGCTGACATGCTGACATTACACCTGGAAGTGACAGAGCATCAGAAAGTAAATAACATACTGAGATTACGCCAGGAAGTGATAGAACATCACAAAGTAAAGAACATGCTGACCTTACACCAGGAAGTGACAGAGCATTATAAAGTAAATAATACGCTGATATTACATCAGGAAGTGACAGAGCATCACAAAGCAAAGAATATGCTGACATTACACCAGGAAGTGACAGAGCATTACAAAGTAAGGAAAATGCTGACATTACACCAGGAAGTGACAGAACATCACAAAGCAATGAACATGCTGACCTTACACCAGGAAGTGACAAAGCATCCAAAGTAAAGAACATACATTACACCTGGAAGTGACAGAGCATCACAAAGTAAAGAACATACTGACATTACTCCAGGCAGTGACAAAACATTGCAAAGTAAAGAACATGCTGAGATTACACCAGGGAGTGACAGAACACCACAAAGTAAATAACATACTGACATTACACCAGGAAATGATAGAACATCACAAAGTAAAGAACATTCTGACCTTACACCAAGAATTGGCAGAGCATTATAAAGTAAATAACATGCTTACATTACACCAGGAAGTGATAAAGCATCACAAAGTAAGGAACATGCTGACATTACACAAGGAAGTGACAGAACATCACAAAGTAAAGAACATGCTGACATTACACCAGGAAATGACAGGGCATCACAAAGTAAAGAACATACTGACATTACACCAGTAAGTCGCAGAACATCTCAAAGTAAAGAACATGCTGACATTACACTAGGAAGTGACAGAACATTGCAAAGTAAAGAACATATTGATATTACCCCAGGAAGTGACAGAGCATCCCAAAGTAAAGAACATACTGACATTACACCAGGAAGTAACAGAACATCACAAAGTAAAGAACATGTTGACTTTACACCACGGAATGACAGAGCATCTCAAAGTAAAGAACATGCTGACATGCTGACATTACACCAGGAAGTAACAGAGCATCACAAAGTAAAGAACGTACTGACATTATACCAGGAAGTGATAGAACATCACAAAACTAAATAACATGCTGACCTTACACCAGGAAGTGACAGAGCATCATAAAGTAAATAACATGCTGACATTACATCAGGAAGTGAAAGAGCATCAAAAAGTAAAGAACATGCTGACATTACACCAGGAAGTCACAAAGCATCACAAAGTAAGCAACATGCTGAAATTACACTAGGAAGTGACAGAACATTGCAAAGTAAAGAACATACTGATATTACCCCAGGAAGTGACAGAACATCACAAAGTAAAGAACATGCTGACCTTACACCCGGAAGTGACAGAGCATCATAAAGTAAAGAACATACTGACATTACACCAGGAAATGACAGGGCATAACAAAGTAAAGAACATAGTGACATTACACTAGTAAGTCGCAGAACATCTCAAAAGAACCTGCTGACACTAGGAAGTGACAGAACATTGCAAAGTAAAGAACATATTGATATTACCCCAGGAAGTGACAGAGCATCCCAAAGTAAAGAACATACTGACATTACACCAGGAAGTAACAGAGCATCTCAAAGTAAAGAACATGGTGACATGCTGACATTACACCAGGAAGTAACAGAGCATCACAAAGTACAGAATGTACTGACATTATACCAGGAAGTGATAGAACATCACAAAACTAAATAACATGCTGACCTTGCACCAGGAAGTGACAGAGCATCATAAAGTAAATAACATGCTGGCATTACATCAGGAAGTGAAAGAGCATCACAAAGTAAAGAACATGCTGACATTACACCAGGAAGTCACAAAGCATCACAAAGTAAAGAACATGCTGACATTACACCAGGAAGTGACAGAACCTCACAAAGTAAAGAACATGCCGACATTACATCAGGAAGTGACAGAACATCACAAAGTAAAGAACATGCTGACATTACACCAGGATGTGACAGTGCATCACAAAGAAAAGAACATACTGACATTACATCAGGAAAATACAGAACATAAAGTATAGAACATGCTGACATTACACCAGGAAGTGACGGAACATTGCAAAGTAAAGAACATACTGACATTACACCAAGAAGTAACAGAACATCACAAAGTAAAAAACATTTTGACATTACACCAGGGAGTGGGAGAGCATCACAAAGTAAAGAACATGCTGACATTACACCAGGAAGTGAAAATGCATCACAAAGTAAAGAACATACTGACATTACATGAGGAAGTGATTGAACAACACAAAGTAAAGAACATGCTGACCTTACCTCAGGAAGTGACAAGGCATCAAAAAGTAAAGAACATGTTGACATTACATCAGGAAGTGACAGAGCATCACAGAGTAAAGAACATGCTGACATTACACGAGGGAGTGACAGAACATCATATTAAAGAACATGCTGACATTATACCAGGAAGTGACAGAACATCACAAAGTAAAGAACATGCTGACATTACACCAGGAAGTGACAGAACAACACAAAGTAAAGGACATGCTGATATTTCAGTAGGAAGTGACAACATCACAAAGGAAAGAACTTGCTGACATTACACCAGGAAGTGACAGAGCATGACAAAGTAAAGAACATGCTAACATTACACCAGGAACTGACAGAGCAACACAAAGTAAAGAACATGCTGACATTACATCAAGATGTGACAATGCATTACAATGCAAGGAACATGCTGACATTACACCAGGAAGTGACACAACATCGCAAAGTAAAGAATATGCTGACATTACACCATTAAGTGTCAGAGCATCACAAAGTAAAGAACATGTTGACATTCCACCAGGAATTGACAGAACATCACAAAGTACAGAACATGATGACATGCTGACATTACACCAGGTAGTGACAGAGCATCACAAAGTAAAGAACATACTGACATTACAGCAGGAAGTGATATAACATCACAAAGTAAAGAACATGCTGACCTAACACCAGGAAGTGAGAGAGCATCATAAAGTAAAGAACATGCTGACATTACACCAGGAAGTGACAAAGCATCACAATGTAAGGAACATGCTGACATTACACCAGGAAGTGACAGAACATTGCAAAGTATAGAACATACTGACAATACACCAAAAAGTGACAGGAAATTCACAAAGTAAAGATCATGTTGACATTACACCAGGGAGTGACAGAGCATCAGAAATTAAAGAACATGCTGAAACTACACCAGGGAGTGACAGAAAATCACAAAGTAAAGAACATGCTGAAAGTATACCAAGAAGTGACAGAGCATTACAAAGTAAAGAACATACTGACATTACACCAGGAAGTGACAGAACATCACAAAGTGAAGAACATGCTGACATTACACCAGGAAGTCATAGAACATCACAAAGTAAAGAAGATGCTGACATTACACCAGGAAGTGATAGAACATCACAAAGTAAAGAACATGCTGACATTACACCAGGAAGTGACAGAACATACCAAAGTAAAGAACATGCTGACAATACACCAGGAAGTGACAGAGCATCACAAAGTAAAGAACATGCTGACATTACACCAGGAAGTGACAGAACATCACAAAGTAAAAAACATGCTGACATTACACCAGGAACTGACCGAGCAACACAAAGTAAAGAACATGCTGACATTACACCAGAAAATGACAATGCATCACAAAGTAAGGAACATGCTGACATGCTGACATTACACCAGGAAGTGACAGAGCATCACAAAGTAAAGAACATGCTGACATTACACCAGGAAGTGATAGAACATCACAAAGTAAAGAACATGCTGACATTACACCAGGAAGTGACAGAACATACCAAAGTAAAGAACATACTGACATTACACTAGGAAGTGATAGAACATCACAAAGTAAAGAACATGCTGACCTGACACCAGGAAGTGACAGAGCATCATAAAGTAAAGAACATGCTGACATTACATCAGGATGTGACAGAGCATCACAAAGTAAAGAACATGCTGACATTACACCAGGAAGTGGCAAAGCATCACAAAGTAAGGAACATGCTGACATTACACCAGGAAGTGACAGAGCATTGCAAAGTAAAAAAACATGCTGACATTATACCAGGAAGTGACAGAGCATCACAAAATAAAGAACATGTTGACATTACACCAGAGAGTGACAGAGCATCACAAAGAATAGAACATGCTGACATTACACCAGGAAGTGCCAGAGCATCAGAGAGTAAGGAACATACTGAGATTACACCAGGAAGTGATAGAACATCACAAAGTATAAAGTAAAGAATATGCTGACATTACATCAGGAAGTGACAGAGCATCATAAAGTAAAGAACATGCTGACATTACACCAGTAAGTGACAGAGAATTACAAAGTAAGGAAAATGCTAACATTACACCCGGAAGTGACAGAACATCACAAAGCAATGAACATGCTGACCTTACACCAGGAAGTGACAGAGCATCCAATGTAAAGAACATACTGACATTACACCAGGAAGTGACAGAGCATCGACATTACACCAGGAAGTGACAGAGCATCAGAAAGTAAAGAACATACTGAGATTACATCAGGAAGTGATAGAACATCACAAAGTAAAGAACATGCTGACCTTACACCAGGAAGTGACAGAGCATGATAAAGTAAAGAACAGACTGACATTATACCAGGAAGTGACAGAGCATTACAAAGTAAGGAAAATGCTGACATTACACCAGGAAGTGACAGAACATCACAAAGCAATGAACATACTGACCTTACACCAGGAAGTGACAGAGCATCCAATGTGAAGAACATACTGACATTACACCAGGAAGTGACACAGCATCACAAAGTAAAGAACATACTGACATTACACCAAGAAGTGAAAGAACATTGCAAAGTAAAGTACATGCTGAGATTACACCAGGAAGTGACAGAACACTACAAAGTAAGGGACATGCTGACATTACACCAGGAAGTGACAGAACATCACAAAGTAAAGAACATGCTGACATTATACCAGGAAGTGATAGAACATCACAAAGTAAAGTACATGCTGACCTTACACCAGGAAGTGACAAAGCATTATAAAATAAATAACATAATGACATGACACCAGGAAATGATAGAACATCACAAAGTAAAGAACATTCTGACCTTACACAAATAAGTGGCAGAGCATTATAAAGTAAATAACATGCTGACATTACATCAGGAAGTGACAGAGCATCACAAGGTAAGGAACATGCTGAAATTACACCAGGAAGTGGTAAAGCATCACAAAGTAAGGAACATGCTGACATTACATAAGGAAGTGACAGAATATCAAAAAGTAAAGAACATACTGACATTACACCAGGAATTGTCAGGGCATCACAAAGTAAAGAACATACTGACATTACACTAGTAAGTGGCAGAACATCTCAAAGTAAAGAACATGCTGACATTACACAAGGAAGTGACAGAACATTGCAAAGTAAAGAACATATTGATATTACCTCAGGAAGTGACAGAGCATCCCAAAGTAAAGAACATAGTGACATTACACCAGGAAGTGATAGAATATCAGAAAGTAACAAACATGCTGACCTTACACCAGGAAGTGACAGAGCGTTATAAAGTAAAGAATATGCTGACATTACATCAAGAAGTGACAGAGCATCATAAAGTAAAGAACATGCTGACATTACACCAGTAAGTGACAGAGAATTACAAAGTAAGGAAAATGCTGACATTACACCCAGAAGTGACAGAACATCACAAAGCAATGAACATGCTGACCTTACACCAGGAAGTGACAGAGCATCCAATGTAAAGAACATACTGACATTACACCAGGAAGTGACAGAGCATCACAAAGTAAAAAACATACTGACTTTACATGAGGAAGTGATTGAACAACACAAAGTAAAGAACATGCTGGCCTTACCTCAGGAAGTGACAGAGCATCAAAAAGTAAAGAACATGCTGACATTACATCAGGAAGTGACAGAGCATCACAGAGTAAAAAACATGCTGACATTACACAAGGGAGTGACAGAACATCATATTAAAGAACATGCTGACATTATACCAGGAAGTGACAGAACATCACAAAGTAAAGAATTTGCTGACATTACACCAGGACGTGATAGAACAACACAAAGTAAAGGACATGATGATATTTCAGTAGGAAGTGACAACATCACAAAGGAAAGAACTTGCTGACATTTCACCAGGAAGTGACAGAGCATGACAAAATAAAGAACATGCTGATATTACACCAGGAAGAGACAGAACATCACAAAGTAATAAACATGCTGACATTGCTCCAGGAACTTACAGAGCAACACAAAGTAAAGATCATGCTGACATTACATCGGGATGTTACAATGCATTACAAAGCAAAGAACATGCTGACATTACACCAGGAAGTGACAGAACATCGCAAAGTAAAGAACATGCTGACATTACACCATTAAGTGTCAGAGCATCACAAAGTAAAGAACATGTTGACATTACACCAAGGATTGACAGAGCCTCATAAAGTAAAGAACATACTGACATTACACCAGGAAGTGATATAACATCCCAAAGTAAAGAACATGCTGACTTTACACCAGGAAGTGACAGAGCATTATAAAGTAAAGAACATGCTGACATTACACCAGGAAGTGACAAAGCATCACAATGTAAGGAACATGCTGACATTACACCAGGAAGTGACAGAACATCACAAAGTAAAGAACATGCTGAAGGTATATCAGGAAGTGACAGAGCATTACAAAGTAAAGAACATACTGACATTACAGCAGGAAGTGACAGAACATCACAAAGTAAAGAACATGCTGACATTACACCAGGAAGTGATAGAACATCACAAAGTAAAGAACATACTGACATTACACCAGGAAGTGAAAGAACATCACAAAGTAAAAATCATACTGACGTAACACCAGGAACTGACCGAGCAACACAAAGTAAAGAACATGCTGACATTACACCAGAAAGTGACAATGCATCACAAAGTAAGGAACATGCTGACATGCTGACATTACACCAGGAAGTGACAGAGCATCACAAAGTAAAGAACATACTGACATTACACTAGGAAGTGATAGAACATCACAAAGTAAAGAACATGCTGACCTGACACGAGGAAGTGACAGAGCATCATAAAGTAAAGAGCATGCTGACATTACATCAGGATGTGACAGAGCATCACAAAGTAAAGAACAAGCTGACATTACACCAGGAAGTGGCAAAGCATCACAAAGTAAGGAACATGCTGACACTACACCAGGAAGTGACAGAACATCGCAAAGGAAAAAACATGCTGACATTATACCAGGAAGTGACAGAGTATCACAAAATAAATAACAATGTTGACATTACACCAGGGAGTGACAGAGCATCACAAAGAATAGAACATGCTGACATTACACCAGGAAGTTACAGAGCATCAGAAAGTAAAGAACATACTGAGATTACATCAGGAAGTGATAGAACATCACAAAGTAAAGAACATGCTGACCTTACACCAGGAAGTGACAGAGCATGATAAAGTAAAGAACAGACTGACATTATACCAGGAAGTGACAGCGCATTACAAAGTAAGGAAAATGCTGACATTACACCAGGAAGTGACAGAACATCAAAAAGCAATGAACATGCTGACCTTACACCAGGAAGTGACAGAGCATCCAATGTAAAGAACATACTGACATTATACCAGGAAGTGACAGAGCATCACAAAGTAAAGAACATACTGACATTACACCAAGAAGTGAAAGAACATTGCAAAGTAAAGAACATGCTGAGATTACACCAGGAAGTGACAGAACACTACAAAGTAAGGGACATGCTGACATTACACCAGGAAGTGACAGAACATCACAAAGTAAAGAACATGCTGACATTATACCAGGAAGTGATAGAACATCACAAAGTAAAGTACATGCTGACCTTACACCAGGAAGTGACAAAGCATCATAAAATAAATAACATACTGACATGACACCAGGAAATGATAGAACATCACAAAGTAAAGAACATTCTGACCTTACACCAATAAGTGGCAGAGCATTATAAAGTAAATAACATGCTGACATTACATCAGGAAGTGACAGAGCATCACAAGGTAAGGAACATGCTGAAATTACACCAGGAAGTGGTAAAGCATCACAAAGTAAGGAACATGCTGACATTACATAAGGAAGTGACAGAATATCAAAAAGTAAAGAACATACTGACATTACACCAGGAATAGTCAGGGCATCACAAAGTAAAGAACATACTGACATTACACTAGTAAGTGGCAGAACATCTCAAAGTAAAGAACATGCTGACATTACACAAGGAAGTGACAGAACATTGCAAAGTAAAGAACATATTGATATTACCTCAGGAAGTGACAGAGCATCCCAAAGTAAAGAACATAGTGACATTACACCAGGAAGTGATAGAACATCAGAAAGTAACAAACATGCTGACCTTACACCAAGAAGTGACAGAGCATCATAACATAAATAACATGCTGACATTACACCAGGAAGTGACAGAGCATCATAAAGTAAAGAACATGCTGACATTACACTAGGAAGTGACAAAGCATCACAAAGTAAGGAACATGCTGACATTACACCAGGAAGTGACAGATCATCACAAAGTAAAGAACATACTGACATTGCTCCAGGAAGTGACAGAACATCACAAAGTAAAGAACATACTGACATTGCTCCAGGAAGTGACAGAACATCACAAAGTAGAGAACATGATGACATTACACTAGGAAGTGACAGAACATTGCAAACTAAAGAACATACTGATATTACCCCAGGAAGTGACAGAACATCACAAAGTAAAGAACAGGTTCACATTACACCAGGGAATGACAGAGCATTTCAAAGAAAGAACATGCTTACATGCTGACATTACACCAGGAAGTAACAGAGCATCACAAAGTAAAGAATGTTCTGACATTTCACCAGGAAGTGATAGAACATCACAAAGTAAAGAATATGCTGACATTACATCAGGAATTGACAGAACATCAAAAAGTAAAGAACATGCTGACATTACACCAGAAAGTGACAGAGCATCACAAGGTAAAGAACATGATGACATTACACCAGAAAGTCACAATGCATTACAAAGTCGAGCATATTCTGACATTACAGTCACACTTGTACAGGAGGAAACCCCCCTTCACCTCAACACCAGTATCTCCAAACCCAGAAAAACACTTTCAGGATGATGGCAGAATTTCAGAGGCATCATTGTCCATGGTAACATTATGGTAACATTTTTATAAAGGGTGCCATGTACAGAAATGTGTCATTGCTACCCCAGGAAACACGTAAAATATTGACTGCCCAGAAGAAAATGTGCCATGACATTGTTAGGGTTCACAGCACTGCCAAACAGGTCAGTTGGAAATGGTCAGAATCTCCCAGGGCATATGTGAAGATTTCCAGAACTACATGGGAATGGCAGAGAGTAGGGATAATGCCATGATCACATTGATGCATAGTTTGGTGACACACCAAGCATCCATGGCTGCCACAAACTAGTCAAGACTTACTAAACTCAAGTAGGAGTCAGACTTGTAATGGGAAGAGGATGGGGTACTGTACAAAATGTGGGGGCAGATCACATGAGACTACAAGTGCTTCTTAGGAAAGTACTGTAATTAGTAGAAGGGAATACGCATAACCTATTTCATGCAGGTCACATCAGGTTTCATAATGACATTACACCAGGAAGTGACAGAACATTGAAAAGTAAAGAATATGCTGACATTACACCAGGAAGTGACAGAACACCACAAAGTAAAGAACATGCTGACATTACACCACGAAGTGACAGAACATCACAAAGTAAAGAACATGCTGACATTACACCAGGAAGTGACAGAACATCACAAAGTAAAGAACATGCTGACATTACACCAGGAAGTGACAGAACATCTCAAAGTAAAGAACATGCTGACCTTACAACAGGAAGTGACAGAGCATTATAAAGTAAAGAACATGCTGACATTATACCAGGAAGTGACAAAGCATCACAAAGTAAGGAAAATGCTGAAATTACACCAGGAAGTGACAGAACATCACAAAGTAAAAAACATGCTGACATTACACCAGGAAGTGACAGAGCATCACAAAGTAAAGAACATACTGACATTACACCAGGAAGTCACAAAACATCACAAAGTATAGAACATGCTGACATTACACCAGGAATTGACTGAACATCGCAAAGTATAAAACATACTGCCATTACACCATGAAGTGACAGAAAAATCACAAAGTAAAGAACGTGTTGACATTACACCAGGGAGTGACAAAGCATCACAATGTAAAGAACATGCTGACACTACACCAGGGAGTGACAGAACATCACAAAGTAAAGAACATGCTGAAAGTATACCAGGAAGTGACAGAGCATTACATAGTAAAGAACATGCTGACATTACATCAGGATGTGACAATGCATTACAAAGCAATGAACATGCTGACATTACACCAGGAAGTGACAGAACATTGCAAAGTAAAGAACATGCTGACATTACACCATTAAGTGTCAGATCATCACAAAGTAAAGAACATGTTGACATTACACCAGGGACTGACAGAGCATCACAAAGTAAAGAACATGCTGACATTACACCAGGAAGTGACAGAGCATCGCAAAGTAAAGAACATACTGACATTACACCAGGAAGTGATATAACATCACAAAGTAAAGAACATGCTGACCTTACACCAGGAAGTGACAGAGCATTATATAGTAAAGAACATGCTGACATTACACCAGGAAGTGACAAAGCATCACAATGTAAGGAACATGCTGACATTACACCAGGAAGTGACAGAACATCACGAAGTAAAGAACATGCTGAAGGTATAGCAGGAAGTGACAGAGCATTACAAAGTAAAGAACATACTGACATTACACCAGGAAGTGACAGAACATCACAAAGTAAAGAACATGCTGACATTACACCAGGAAGTGATAGAACATCACAAAGTAAAGAAGATGCTGACATTACACCAGGAAGTGATAGAACATCACAAAGTAAAGAACATGCTGACATTACACCAGGAAGTGACAGAACATACCAAAGTAAACAACATGCTGACAATACCCCAGGAAGTGACAGAGCATCACAAAGTAAAGAACATGCTGACATTACACCAGGAAGTGAAAGAACATCACAAAGTAAAAAACATGCTGACCTTACACCAGGAACTGACCGAGCAACACAAAGTAAAGAATATGCTGACATTACACCAGAAAGTGACAATGCATCACAAAGTAAGGAACATGCTGACATTACACCAGGAAGTGACAGAGCATCACGAAGTAAAGAACATACTGACATTACACTAGGAAGTGATAGAACATCACAAAGTAAAGAACATGCTGACCTGACACCAGGAAGAGAGAGAGCATCATAAAGTAAAGAACATGCTGACATTACATCAGGATGTGACAGAGCATCACAAAGTAAAGAGCATACTGACATTACACCAGGAAGTGGCAAAGCATCACAAAGTAAGGAACATGCTGACATTACACCAGGAAGTGACAGAACATCGCAAAGTAAAAAACATGCTGACATTATACCAGGAAGTGACAGAGTATCACAAAATAAAGAACATGCTGACATTACACCAGGGCATGACAGGGCATCACAAAGAATAGAACATGCTGACATTACACCAGGAAGTGACAGAGCATCAGAAAGTAAAGAACATACTGAGATTACACCAGGAAGTGATAGAACATCACAAAGTAAAGAACATGCTGACCTTACACCAGGAAGTGACAGAGCATCAGAAAGTAAAGAACATACTGACATTACACTAGGAAGTGATAGAACATCAGAAAATAAAGAACATGCTGACCTGACACCAGTAAGTGACAGAGCATCATAAAGTAAAGAACATGCTGACATTACATCAGGAAGTGACAGAACATCACAAAGTAAAGAACATGCTGAGATTACACCAGGAAGTGACAGAGCATTACAAAGTAAGTAAAATGCTGACATTACACCAGGAAGTGACAGAACAACACAAAGCAATGAACATGCTGACCTTACACCAGGAAGTGACAGAGCATCCAATGTAAAGAACATACTGACATTACACCAGGAAGTGACAGAGCATCACAAAGTAAAGAACATACTGACATTACACCAGGAAGTGACAGAACATTGCAAAGTAAAGAACATGCTGAGATTACACCAGGAAGTGACAGAACACCACAAAGTAAATAACATGCTGACATTACACCAGGAAGTGACAGAACATCACAAAGTAAAGAACATGCTGACATTATACGAGGAAGTGATAGAACATCACAAAGTAAAGTACATGCTGACCTTACAACAGGAAGTGACAAAGCATCATAAAGTAAATAACATACTGACATGACACCAGGAAATGATAGAACATCACAAAGTAAAGAACATTCTGACCTTACACCAATAAGTGGCAGAGCATTATAAAGTAAATAACATGCTGACATTACATCAGGAAGTGACAGAGCATCACAAGGTAAAGAACATGCTGACATTACATCAGGAAGTGATAAAGCATCACAAAGTAAGGAACATGCTGATATTACATAAGGAAGTGACAGAACATCACAAAGTAAAGAACATGCTGACATTACACCAGGAATTGTCAGGGCATCAAAAAGTAAAGAACATACTGACATTACACCAGTAAGTGGCAGAACATCTCAAAGTAAAGAACATGCTGACATTACACTAGGAAGTGACAGAACATTGCAAAGTAAAGAACATATTGATATTACCCCAGGAAGTGACAGAGCATCCCAAAGTAAAGAACATAGTGACATTACACTAGGAAGTGACAAAGCATCACAAAGTAAGGAACATGCTGACCTTACACCAAGAAGTGACAGAGGATCATAAAGTAAATAACATGCTGACATTACATTGGGAAGTGACAGAGCATCACAAAGTAAAGAACATGCTGACATTACACTAGGAATTGACAAAGCATCACAAAGTAAGGAACATGCTGACATTACACCAGGAAGTGACAGATCATCACAAAGTAAAGAACGTACTGACATTGCTCCAGGAAGTGAGAGAACATCACAAAGTAAAAAAAATGCTGACATTACACTAGGAAGTGACAGAACATTGCAAAGTAAAGAACATACTGATATTACCCCAGGAAGTAACAGAACTTCACAAAGTAAAGAACAGGTTGACATTACACCAGGGAATGACAGAGCAACTCAAAGAAAGAACATGCTTACATGCTGACATTACACCAGGAAGTAACAGAGCATCACAAAGTAAAGAATGTACTGACATTACACCAGGAAGTGATAGAACATCACAAAGTAAAGAACATGCTGACCTTACACCAGGAAGTGACAGAGCATCATAAAGTAAAGAATATGCTGACATTACATCAGGAAGTGACAGAACATCACAAATTAAAGAACGTGCTGACATTACACCAGGAAGTAACAACATCACAAAGTAAAGAACATGCTGACATTACACCAGGAAGTGACAGAGCATCACAAAGTAAAGAACATGCTGACATTACACCAGGAAGTGGCAATGCATCACAAAGCCAAGCACATTCTGACATTACACTCACACTTGTACAGGAAGAAACCCCCTGCACCTCAACACTAGTATCTCCAAACCTCGACAAACACTTTCAGGATGATGGCAGAATTTCAGAGGCATCATTGTCCATGGTAACATTTTTATAAAGAATGCCATGTACAGAAATTTGTCACAGCTACCCCAGGAAACACGTAAAATATTGACTGCCCAGAAGCAAATGTGCCATGACATTGTTAGGGTTCAGAGCACTGCCAAACAGGTCAGTTGGAAATAGTCAGAATCTTGTAGGGCATAAGTGAAGATTTCCAGAACTACATTGAAATGGCAGAGAGTAGGGATAATGCCATGATCAAATTGATGCATAGTTTGGTAATACACCAAGCATCCATGGCTGCCACAAACTAGTCAAGACTTACTAAACTGAAGTAGAAGTCAGACTTGTAATGGGAAGAGGATGGTATACTGTACGAAAATGTGGGGGCAGATCATATGAGACTACAAGTGCTTCTTAGGAAAGTAGTATAATTAGTAGAAAGGAATAGGCATAACCTATTTTATGCAGGCCACATCAGCTTTCATCTACATCTAGCTGAACCTCTCATTTTAGATCCCAGTTATGGTCCCACAGCCCTGTCAGATCAGTGCTGGCAGGATCACCTGCATCAAGTAGGTTATGACATTGGACCAACTCACAATCCAGCTGTCATGACAGCCCCTCATCAAAATCACTTGCACCATCACGTAGCCAATCTTTAGGACATGTGTGTGACACATTTGACCATGACCTAATGTGAATCAAGTATAACATTTCTGTTACTTACTATTTGACCATCTCACACACACACACACGCACACACACATACACACCAATATTTAACTTGAAGGGGAATAAGTTATTACATAAAGTAAAAAAGAGGGGATTTATGACACTTTTCAACTGTATGCATTTCATTCAAGTAATGATACTGTTTAAAATATTATTGAACTGTACAAAGGAAGCTGAATGTCATAACATAGGATTGTTGTGATGAACACCATTCATGCTCTATGTATTACCATTGTTACAGCTGAAGTGACTTACATCTTAAAAGTAGTAATACACAAGTATTTAGAGAGACACTAATAAGAAAGTTAAAGATTAAAATGAGTATCCTGCCATGTATACAAACACTGCTGACACTTCTCTCTCACCACTGGACAAATGATGACCTTCTTTTGTCTCTGAGGCCAGAAATTATTGTGCATGATGAAATAATCTGATGTGTAGTACCTTAACGGGAAATATAGTTCAAAATGAGGAAACATTGCGTAATATGAAAACATGTTGTCATTCAATTGCAATATATGAACTCATTTAAGTATTGTAGTAATTTGTTTTACTAATTATACCAAGTCAAGATATTCAATACATGAATACTTAGGTAAAGCACTTCTGCAGAATGTATTATGCAAAACAGTTAACAAGTGATTAATCCTTATATAATGACTTATGACATCACTGAACAGGAGTTAGTAAGCACTCAGGCATTACTTTTACTTGGAATAATATGATTATCTGTTCTGGAACAAAAAAAAAAAAAAAATTAAAGATGAGAAGAATATCGAACAGTGACAGCAGACCACGCACCACACAGCATAGCCCACAGATATCGCTGCATGCATCACTTATACTCTATGTGAATTTTAAAAGAAAGCAAACACTAACCTGAATGTCATGGTCCATAGTTTTGGACTAGATGCTGCCTCTTTACTTGTGCAACTTAATGTCATGCATGTGTCTGCCACATAGGGTAACTTACTACTGCAAAACTCTTGCATGCAGTAGCTGGGTCATGTGGAAGGGCACCCCAGACTCATCCAGGCATATAAATTGATTGATTCTTCATTGGACCAAAGACCTTCTCTATGACAGTACAGGTCTGGAACAGGGCTGTGTTGTTCATTTTGCAGCTCCGCTTGATTTTCTCATTGGTGTCACAAGCCATCGCTCCAGCAGATATCCAGCATCACCTGTCATAAAAAAAATAGAGAGAAGGTGGGGGGCAAAACACACAGAAGTGGTTTAGTATTGATGCAATACATTTTGCCATGAATAATTACTTAAATGAAAAAGAAAAAAAAAAGTATTTTTCTAGTTACCAACTGGATGACCACTGAGCATCCTAGCATGTGGTAAAAAGTTGTAGAGTGAGCTAGAGTGCCAGATATGGGAATCATGTGCATTGCCAAGATTATGGGCAGAAATGTTGGTGAAGCACCCCCATGCATCACAAATTACTTGGAAATTGGTGCACTGTTAGTCCTTCCTGTGGTGCAACTAAACCCCACCGTGGACCAAGATGGGGTTCTAATTGTAACATGGGTGTAATCTATTCCACCAAGTGCCTCAGAGAAATGTGCTATCTCATAAAAGGCAAACATAGTCCAGCTTGGTCCTGAGGTGACACTAGGAATTAGATATTCTGATCCACGAGTGCAACAGTACATCCAAAAACTGCCATACTATCCTCAAAGCAGAAGCCTGTGAGATAGCCAGTGTGTCCCAAGTCTGTCTCTGGAAGGCACCCATGGCAAGTATAGTGAGGGCTATACTTATATTTGTGTCCACAAGGATAGGATGACCATGCATCCACAGTGCCCATTTGTGGAGTCTTACATACTCACTAAGAACCTTACAATATCCTTCTCCACTCCTATCAAAATTATAATGTGTTATTCTCTGCCAGTATTTCCAGCTTTTTTGCTGGTGAGTGTCATTGGGAGCAAGCAGTTTTGGCTTGGCCAAGACAAGCAGCTCACACCAGGTAATAGCTTGGCTAGCAGCAAGTGACAGCATCATCATGGATTGCAAAGTGGATAGAATATGCGCAACTCTACCTTTGACAATGATCTGTGGTCAGTGGAAAAGTGCCAGACTTTAACTACAAATCTCAAATAGATTGGAGAAGGTCTAATTACCTTGGTACATCATTTCTCATTTGCATCTCATTACGACTTCATTTGCTTATGCTTATTTGTGGCCATCTAACATATGTGGTTTTGTTAGAATCACAGTTTTGTTGTATTCATTCGCAGACAGTACAGATAGATTGTACGCATTCATGTGATGACTTTGAGACGTCCTTTCATCTTTGTTTTTAATTAATTATTTTTGTCAGATAGGAAGGTACTCTGGACATTGGTCATTTTCAAATGAGACTGATAGAAAAGAGTTCCAAGCAAAATAAACTGTATTTGATACATTTTGCAATATGCGGTTTACATCAACAGCCTGTGTACCCTTCACATAAATATGACACGTAACTGTTTTGTGATAAATGTATCATTCATGGTGAGCCTATTTGCTATCACTGGTACAGAAGGAAAGGTACACACCATGGTTACCTGTGTGATCTTGGTTTAGCAGCTTTTTAGCAACATAGGAGATGGACATTTGAAGAGAAAGAGCAAACAGCATGGTCACCTTTGTGTTTAGCTGTCTATAGCAATATGTAGTAAGGGGCATGGTGCATTTATGGAACTGTAGACATAATGGGTGGGGTGAGGTGAGGTTGAATGGACAGTAGTTGTGGCTGCTATCCCACACACAGAAAGACAGGCTGTGCTTGTGTGTTTATCAAAAAGGGGAGTCATTCACCTAATTTTGTGAATGAATGAATTAATGATTTTTGAGGGACAGCAATCCAGATGTGTACTCTTTTATTTCCTGTTCTCAATCATCAAGCCCCCTCCCCCCATCACCTAAGCTCATTCATTTTCTTCTCCACAGGGAGGATGAGAATTAGGATGTGACAATGTGTTACAAACTAAGGAACATGTTGACATTATACCAGGAAGTGACAGAACATCACAAAGTAAAGAACATGATGACATTACACCAGGAAGTGACAGAACGTCACAAAGTAAAGAACATGCTGACATTACATCATTAAGTGTCAGAGCATCACAAAGTAAAGAACATGTTAACATTACACCAGGGATTGACAGAGCATCAGAAAGTAAAGAACATACTGACATTACACCAGGAAGTGATAGAACATCACAAAGTAAAGAACGCGCTGACCTTACACCAGGAAGTGACAGAGCATTATAAAGTAAAGAACATGCTGACATTACACCAGGAAGTGACAAAGCAGCACAAAGTAAGGAACATGCTGAAATTACACCAGGAAGTGACCGAGCATCACAAAGTAAAAAACATGCTGACTTTACACCAGGAAGTGACAGCGCATCACAAAGTAAACATACTGACATTACACCAGGAAGTGACACAACATCACGAAGTATAGAACATGCTGACATTACACCAGGAAGTGACAGAACATCGCAAAGTATAGAACATACTGACATTACACCAGAAAGTGACAGAAAAATCACAAAGTAAAGAACATGTTGATGTTACACCAGGGAGTGACAGAGCATCAGAAAGTAAAGAACATGCTGACACTACACTAGGGAATGACAGAACATCACAAAGTAAAAAACATGCTGACAGTACACCAGGAATTGGCAGAGCATCACAAAGTAAATAACATAGTGACATTACATCAGGAAGTGACAGAACATCACAAAGTAAAGAACATGCTGACATTACACCAGGAAGGGATAGAACATCACAAAGTAAAGAACATGCTGCCATTATACCAGGAAGTGACAGAACATACCAAAGTAAAGAACATGCTGACAATACACCAGGAAGTGACAGAGCATCACAAAGTAAAGAACATGCTGACATTACACCAGGAAGTGACAGAACATCACAAAGTAAAAAAAACATGCTGACATTACACCAGGAACTGACCGAGCAACACAAAGTAAAGAACATGCTGACATTACACCAGAAAGTGACAGAGCATCTCAAAGTAAAAAGCATACTGACATTACACTAGGAAGTGATAGAACATCACAAAGTAAGAACATGCTGACCTGACACCAGGAAGTGACAAAGCATCATAAAGTAAAGAACATGCTGACATTACATCAGGATGTGAAAGAGCATCACAAAGTAAAGAACATGCTGACATTACACCAGGAAGTGGCAAAGCATCACAAAGTAAGGAACATGCTGAGATTACACCAGGAAGTGACAGAGCATCACAAAATAAAGAACATGTTGACATTACACCAGGGAGTGACAGAGCATCACAAAGAATAGAACATGCTGATATGCTGACATTACACCAGGAAGTGACAGAGCATCAGAAAGTAAAGAACATGCTGAGATTACATCAGGAAGTGATAGAACATCACAAAGTAAAGAACATGCTGACCTTACACCAGGAAGTGTCAGAGCATTATAAAGTAAAGAATATGCTGATATTACATCAGGACGTGACAGAGCATCACAAAGTAAAGAACATGCTGACATTACCCCAGGAAGTGACAGAGCATTACAAAGTAAGGAAAATGCTGACATTACACCAGGAAATGACAGAACATCACAAAGCAATGAACATGCTGACCTTACACCAGGAAGTGACAGAACATCCAATGTAAAGAATATACTGACATTACACCAGGAAGTGAAAGAGCATCACAAAGTAAAGAACATACTTACATTACACCAGGAACTGACAGAACATTGCAAAGTAAAGAACATGCTGAGATTATACCAGGAAGTGACAGAACACCACAAAGTAAAGAACATGCTGACATTACACCAGGAAGTGACAGAACATCACAAAATAAAGAACATGCTGACATTATACCAGGAAGTGACAGAGCAACACAAAGTAAAGAACATGCTGACATTACACCAGGAAGTGATAGAACATCACAAAATAAAGAACATGCTGACATTATACCAGGAAGTGACAGAGCAACACAAAGTAAAGAACATCCTGACATTACACCAGGAAGTGATAGAACATCACAAAGTAAAGTACATGCTGACCTTACACCAGGAAGTGACAGAGCATCATAAAGTAAATAACATAGTGACATTACACCACAAAATGTAGAACATCACAAAGTAAAGAACATTCTGACCTTACACCAATAAGTGGCAGAGCATTATAAAGTAAATAACATGCTGACATTACATCAGGAATATACAGAGCATCACAAAGAATAGAACATGCTGATATGCTGACATTACTCCAGGAAGTGACAGAGCATCAGAAAGTAAAGAACATGCTGAGATTACACCAGGAAGCGATAGAACATCACAAAGTAAAGAACATTCTGACCTTACACCAGGAAGTGTCAGAGCATTATAAAGTAAAGAATATGCTGATATTACATCAGGACGTGACAGAGCATTACAAAGTAAAGAACATGCTGACATTACCCCAGGAAGTGACAGAGCATCACAAAGTAAGGAAAATGCTGACATTACACCAGGAAATGACAGAACATCACAAAGCAATGAACATGCTGACCTTACACCAGGAAGTGACAGAGCATCCAATGTAAAGAACATACTGACATTACACCAGGAAGTGACAGAGCATCACAAAGTAAAGAACATACTGACATTACACCAGGAAGTGACAGAACATTGCAAAGTAAAGAACATGCTGAGATTACACCAGGAAGTGACAGAACACCACAAAGTAAAGAACATGCTGACATGACTCCAGGAAGTGACAGAACATCACAAAATAAAGAACATGCTGACATTATACCAGGAAGTGACAGAGCAACACAAAGTAAAGAACATGCTGACATTACACCAGGAAGTGATAGAACATCACAAAATAAAGAACATGCTGACATTATACCAGGAAGTGACAGAGCAACACAAAGTAAAGAACATCCTGACATTACACCAGGAAGTGATAGAACATCACAAAGTAAAGTACATCCTGACCTTACACCAGGAAGTGACAGAGCATTATAAAGTAAATAACATGCTGACATTACATCAGGAATATACAGAGCATCACAAAGTAAAGAACATGTTGACATTACATCAGGAAGTGATAAAGCATCACAAAGTAAGGCACATGCTGACATTACACAAGGAAGTGACAGAACATCACAAAGTAAAGCAGATGCTGACCTTACACCAGGAAGTGACAGAGCATTATAAAGTAAAGAACATAGTGAGATTACACCAGGAAGTGACAGAACACCACAAAGTAAAGAACATGCTGACATTCCAACAGGAAGTGACAGAACATCATAAAATAAAGAACATGCTGACATTATACCAGGAAGTGACAGAGCAACACAAAGTAAAGAACATTCTGACATTACACCAGGAAGTGATAGAACATCACAAAGTAAAGTACATGCTGACCTTACACCAGGAAGTGACAGAGCATCATAAAGTAAATAACATACTGACATTACACCACAAAATGATAGAACATCACAAAGTAAAGAACATTATGACCTTACACCAATAAGTGGCAGAGCATTATAAAGTAAATAACATGCTGACATTACATCAGGAATATACAGAGCATCACAAAGTAAAGAGCATGTTGACATTACATCAGGAAGTGATAAAGCATCACAAAGTAAGGAACATGCTGACATTACACAAGGAAGTGACAGAACATCACAAAGTAAAGCAGATGCTGACCTTACACCAGGAAGTGACAGAGCATTATAAAGTAAAGAACATAGTGAGATTACACCAGGAAGTGACAGAACACCACAAAGTAAAGAACATGCTGACATTCCAACAGGAAGTGACAGAACATCATAAAATAAAGAACATGCTGACATTATACCAGGAAGTGACAGAGCAACACAAAGTAAAGAACATGCTGACATTACACCAGGAAGTGATAGAACATCACAAAATAAAGTACATGCTGACCTTATACCAGGAAGTGACAGAGCATCATAAAGTAAATAACATACTGACATTACACCAGGAAATGATAGAACATCACAAAGTAAAGAACATTCTGACCTTATACCAATACGTGGCAGAGCATTATAAAGTAAATAAAATGCTGACATTGCATCAGGAATATACAGAGCACCACAAAGTAAAGAACATGCTGACATTACACCAGGAAATGACAGGGCATCACAAAGTAAAGAACATACTGACATTACACCAGTAAATGGCAGAACATCTCAAATAAAGAACATGCTGACATTATACTAGGAAGTGACGGAACATTGTAAAGTAAAGAACATATTGATATTACCCCAGGAAGTGACAGAACATCCCAAAGTAAAGAACATACTGACATTACACCAGGAAGTGACAGAACATCACAAAGTAAAGAACATGTTGACATTACACCACAGAATGACAGAGCATCTCAAAGTAAAGAACATGCTGACATGCTGACTTTACACCAGGAAGTGACAGAACATCACAAAGTAAAAAGCATACTGACATTACACTAGGAAGTAATAGAACATCACAAAGTAAGAACATGCTGACCTGACACCAGGAAGTGACAGAGCATCATAAAGTAAAGAACATGCTGACATTACATCAGGATGTGACAGAGCATCACAAACTAAAGAACATGCTGACATTACACCAGGAAGTGATAGAGCATCACAAAGAATAGAACATGCTGACATGCTGACATTACACCAGGAAGTGACAGAGCATCAGAAAGTAAAGAACATACTGAGATTACACGAGGAAGTGATAGAACATCACAAAGTAAGGAAAATGCTGACATTACACCAGGAAGTGACAGAGCATTACAAAGTAAGGAAAATGCTGACATTACACCAGGAAGTGACAGAACATCACAAAGAAATGAACATACTGACATTATACCAGGAAGTGACAGAGCATCATAAAGTAAAGAACATACTGACATTACACCAGGAACTGACAGAACATTGCGAAGTAAAGAACATGCTGAGATTACACCAGGAAGTGACAGAACACCACAAAGTAAAGAACATCCTGACATTACACCAGGAAGTGATAGAACATCACAAAGTAAAGTACATGCTGACCTTACACCAGGAAGTAACAGAGCATCATAAAGTAAATAACATACTGACATTACACCACAAAATGATAGAACATCACAAAGTAAAGAACATTATGACCTTACACCAATAAGTGGCAGAGCATTATAAAGTAAATAACACGCTGACATTACATCAGGAATATACAGAGCATCACAAAGTAAAGCACATGCTGACATTACATCAGGAAGTGATAAAGCATCACAAAGTAAGGAACATGCTGACATTACACAAGAAAGTGACAGAACATCACAAAGTAAAGCAGATGCTGACCTTACAACAAGAATTGGCAGAGCATTATAAAGTAAAGAACATAGTGATATTACACCAGGAAGTGACAGAACACCACAAAGTAAAGAACATGCTGACATTACACCAGGAAGTGACAGAACATCATAAAATAAAGAACATGCTGACATTATACCAGGAAGTGACAGAGCAACACAAAGTAAAGAACATGCTGACATTACACCAGGAAGTGATAGAACATCACAAAGTAAAGTACATGCTGACCTTATACCAGGAAGTGACAGAGCATCATAAAGTAAATAACATACTGACATTGCATCAGGATTATACAGAGCACCACAAAGTAAAGAACATACTGACATTACACCAGTAAATGGCAGAACATCTCAAATAAAGAACATGCTGACATTACACTAGGAAGTGACGGAACATTGTAAAGTAAAGAGCATATTGATATTACCCCAGGAAGTGACAGAATATCCCAAAGTAAAGAACATACTGACATTACACCAGGAAGTGACAGAACATCACAAATTAAAGAACATGTTGACCTTACACCACAGAATGACAGAGCATCTCAAAGTAAAGAACATGCTGACATGCTGACTTTACACCAGGAAGTGACAGAGCATCACAAAGTAAAAAGCATACTGACATTACACTAGGAAGTAATAGAAAATCACAAAGTAAGAACATGCTGACCTGACACCAGGAAGTGACAGAGCATCATAAAGTAAAGAACATGCTGACATTACATCAGGATGTGACAGAGCATCACAAAGTAAAGAACATGCTGACATTACACCAGGAAGTGGCAAAGCATCACAAAATAAAGAACATGTTGACATTACACCAGGGAGTGACAGAGCATCACAAAGAATAGAACATGCTGACATTACACCAGGACGTAACAGAGCATCAGAAAGTAAAGAACATGCTGACTTTACACCAGGAAGTGACAGAGCATTACAAAGTAAGGAAAATGCTGACATTACACCAGGAAGTGACAGAACATCACAAAGTAAAGAACATGTTGACATTACACCAGGAAGTGACAGAGCATTACAAAGTAAGGAAAATGCTGACATTACACCAGGAAGTGACAGAACATCACAAAGCAATGAACATGCTGACCTTACACCAGGAAGTGACAGAGCATCCAATGTAAAGAACATACTGACATTACACCAGGAAGTGACAGAGCATCACAAAGTAAAGAACATACTGACATTACACCAGGAACTGACAGAACATTGCAAAGTAAAGAACATGCTGAGATTACACCAGGAAGTGACAGAACACCACAAAGTAAAGAACATGCTGACATTACACCAGGAAGTGACAGAACATCACAAAATAAAGAACATGCTGACATTACAACAGAAAGTGACAGAGCATCCAATGTAAAGAACATACTGACATTACACCAGGAAGTGACAGAACATCACAAAATAAAGTGCATGCTGACATTATACCAGGTATTGACAGAGCAACACAAAGTAAAGAACATGCTGACATTACACCAGGAAGTGATAGAACATCACAAAGTAAAGTACATGCTGATCTTACACCAGGAAGTGACAGAGCATCATCCACTAAATAACATACTGACATTACACCAGGAAATGATAGAACATCACAAAGTAAAGAACATTCTGACCTTACACCAATAAGTGGCAGAGCATTATAAAGTAAATAACATGTTGACATTACATCAGGAAGTGACAGAGCATCACAAGGTAAAGAACATGCTGACATTACACTAGGAAGTGATAAAGCATCACAAAGTAAAGAACATGCTTGACATTACACCAGGAAATTACAGGGCATCACAAAGTAAAGAACATACTGACATTACACCAGTAAATGGCAGAACATCTCAAATAAAGAACATGCTGACATTACACTAGGAAGTGACAGAACATTGCAAAGTAAAGAACATATTGATATTACCCCAGGAAGTGACAGAGCATCCCAAAGTAAAGAACATACTGACATTACACCAGGAAGTGACAGAACATCACAAAGTAAAGAACATGTTGACATTACACCACAGAATGACAGAGCATCCCAAAGTAAAGAACATGCTGACATTACACCAGGAAGTGGCAAAGCATCAGAAAGAAAAGAACATGCTGACATTACACCAGGAAGTGATAGAACATCACAAAGTAAAGAGCATGCTGACATTACACCAGGAAGTGATTGAACATCACAAAGTAAAGAACATGCTGACATTATACCAGGAAGTGACAGAGCATCACAAAGTAAAGTACATACTGATATTACCCCAGGAAGTGACAGAGCATCACAAAGTAAAGAACATGCTGACATTACACCAGGAAGTGACAATGCATCACAAAGTCAAGCACATTCTGACATTACACTCACACTTGTACAGGAAGAAATCCCCTGCACCTCAACACTAGTATCTTCAAACCCAGACAAACACTTTCAGGATGATGGCAGAGTTTCAGAGGCGTCATTATCCATAGTAACATTTTTATAAAGGGTGCCATGTACAGAAATTTGTCACAGCTACCCCAGGAAACACGAAAAATATTGACTGCCCAGAAGCAAATGTGCCATGTTATTGTTAGGGTTCCGAGCACTGCCATACAGGTCAGTTGGAAATAGTCAGAATCTTCCAGGGCATATGTGAAGATTTCCAGAACTACATGGAAATGGGAGAGAGTAGGGATAATGCCATGATCACATTGATGCATAGTTTGGTGATACACCAAGCATCCATTGCTGCCACAAACTAGTCAAGACTTACTAAACTCAAGTAGGAGTCAGACTTGTAATGGGAAGAGGATGGGATACTGTACGAAAATGTGGGGGCAGATCATATGAGACTACAAGTGCTTCTTAGGAAAGTACTATAATTAGTAGAAGGGAATAAGCATAACCTATTTCATGCAGACCACATCAGCTTTCATCTACATCTAGCTGAACCTCTCATTTTAGATCCCAGTTATGGTCCCACAGCCCTGTCAGATCAGTGTAGGCAGGATCTCCTGCCTCAAGTAGGTTATGACATTGGACCAACTCACAATCCAGCTGTCATGACAGCCCCTCATCAAAATCACTTGTACCATCACGTAGCCTATCTTTAGGACATGTGCTTGACACATTTGACCATGACCTAATGTGAATCAAGTATAACATTTCTGTTACTTACTATTTGACCATCACACTCACACACACATACACACCAATATTTAACTTGAAGGGGAATACGTTATTAAATAAAGTAAAAAAGGGGGGATTTATGACACTTTTCAACTGTATGCATTTCATTCAAGTAATGGTACTGTTTAAAACATTATGGAACTGTACAAAGGAAGCTGAATGCCATAAGATAGGATTGTTTTGCTGAACACCATTAATGCTCTATGTATTACCACTGTTACAGCTGAAGTGACTTACATCTTAAAAGTAGTAATACACAAGTATTTAGGGAGACACTAATAAGAAAGCTAAAGATTAAAATGAGTATCCTGCCATGTAAACAAACACTGCTGACACTTCTCCCTCACCACTGGACAAATGATGACCTTCTTTTGTCTCTGAGGCCAGAAATTATTGTGTATGATGAAATAATCTGATGTGTAGTACCTTAACGGGAAATATAGTTCAAAATGAGGAAACATTGCGAAATATAACAACAGTATGATATGTTGTCATTCAATTGCAATATATGAACTCATTTAAGTATTGAAGTAATTTGTTTTACTAATTATACCAAGTCAGGATATTCAATATGTGAATAGTTAGGTACAGCACCTCTGCAGAATCAAAACAGTTAAAAAGTGATTAATCATTATATAATGCCTTATGACATCACTGAACAGGAGCTAGTGAGCACTCAGACATTACTTTTTCTTGGAATAATATGATTACCTGTTCTGGAACAAAAAAAAAATTAAAGATGAGAAGAATATCGAACAGTGACAGCAGGCCACGCACCACACAGCATAGCCCACAGATATCACTGCATGCATCAGTTATACTCTATGCAAATTTTAAAAGAAAGCAAACACTAACCTGAATGTCATGGTCCATAGTTTTGGACTAAATGCTGCATCTTTACTTGTTCAACTTAATGTCATGCATGTGTCTGCCACATAGGGTAACTTACTACTGCAAAACTCTTGCATGCAGTAGCTGGGTCATGTGGAAGGGCACCCCAGACTCATCCAGGCATATAAATTGATTGATTCTTCATTGGGCCAAAGACCCTCTCTATGACAGTACAGGTCTGGAACAGGGCTGTGTTGTTCATTTTGCAGCTCCGCTTGATTTTCTCATTGGTGTCACAAGCCATCGCTCCAGCAGATATCCAGCATCACATGTCAGAAAAAAAATAGAGAGAAGGTGGGGGGCAAAACACACAGAAGTGGTTTAGTATTGATGCAATACATTTTACCATGAATAATTACTTAAATGAACAAGAAAAAAAAAGTATTTTTCTAGTTACCAACTGGATGACCACTGAGCATCCTAGCATGTGGTAAAAAGTTGTAGAGTGAGCTAGAGTGCCAGATATGGGAATCATGTGCATTGCCAAGATTATGGGCCGACATGTTGGTGATGCACCCCCATGCATCACAAATTACTTGGAAATTGATGCATTGGTAGCCCTTCCTGTGGTGGAACTGAACCCCAATGTGGACCAAGATGGGGCTCTAATTGTAACATGGGTGTAATCTATTCCACCAAGTACCTCAGAGAAATGTGCTATCTCATAAAAGGCTCACATAGTCCAGCTTGGTCCTAAGGTGACACTAGGAATTAGATATTCTGATCCACGAGTGCAACAGTACATCCAAAAACTGCCATACTATCCTCAAAGCAGAAGCCTGTGAGATAGCCAGTGTGTCCCAAGTCTGTCTCTGGAAGGCACCAATGGCAGGTACAGTGAGGGCTATACTTATATTTGTGTCCACAAGGATAGGAAAACCATGCATCCACAGTGCCCATTTGGGGAGTCTTACATACTCACTAAGAACCTTACAATATCCTTCTCCACTCCTATCAAAATTATAATGTGTTATTCTCTGCCAGTATTTCCATCTTTTTTGCTGGTGAGTGTCATTGGGAGCAAGCAGTTTTGGCTTGGCCAAGACAAGCAGCTCACACCAGATAATAGCTTGGCTAGCAGCAAGTGACAGCATCATCATGGATTGCAAAGTGGATAGAATATGCACAACTCTACCTTTTACAATGATCTGTGGACAGTGGAAAAGTGCCAGACTTTAACTACAAATCTCAAGTAGATTGGAGAAGGTCTAATTACCTTGGTACATCATTTCTCATTTGCATCTCATTACGACTTCATTTGCTTATGCTTATTTGTGGCCATCGAGCATATGTGGTTTTGTTAGAATCACAGTTTTGTTGTAGTCATTCGTAGACAGTGCAGATAGATTGTACGCATTCATGTGATGACTTTGAGATCTCCTTTCATCTTTGTTTTTAATTATTTCTTTTTGTCAGATAGGAAGGTACTCTGGACATTGGTCATTTTCAAATGAGACTGATAGAAAAGAGTTCCAAGCCAAATAAACCATATTTGATACATTTTGCAATATGCGATTTACATCAACAGCCTGTGTACCCTTCACATAAATATGACACTTAACTGTTTTGTGATAAATGTATCATTCATGGTGAGCCTATTTGCTATCACTGGTACAGAAGGAAAGGTACACACCATGGTTACCTGTGTGATCTTGGTTTAGCAGCTTTTTAGCAATATAGAAGATGGACATTTGAAGAGAAAGAGCAAACAGCATGGTCACCTGTGTGTTTAGCTGTCTACAGCAATATGTAGTAAGGGGCATGGTGCATTTATGGAATTGTAGCCATACTGGGTGGGGTGAGGTGAGGTTGAATGGACAGTAGTTGTGGTTGCTATCACACACACAGAAAGACAGGCTGTGCTTGTGTGTTTATCAAAAAGGGGAGTCATTCACCTAATTTTGTGAATGAATGAATGAATGATTTTTTGAGGGACAGCAATCCAGATGTGTACTCTTTTATTTCCTGTTCTCAATCATCAAGCCCCCCCAGTCACCTAAGCTCATTCATTTTCTTCTCCACAGGGAGGATGAGAATTAGCCGGCGAGGCATTGTGCAGACAACTTCAGTCATGGTCTATGCCCTTTCTAGCATCACAGCAATGAAGGCATATTTACTTAGGCCTTACATATCCCCTGGGTAGGAGATGGATGACCTGCATCACTGCAGATGCCACAATACCCTCCTTAACATAGATGCATGGTCCTGTGTACTTGTGATAAGTGCTACAGCAGAAGCTACTTGCTGGTTGAATGTCTGCTGCGTGGAATGCCTCTTACAGTGTTGCCTCTCCTGTGAGGATGTTTTGGCATTGGACAGTCCCAGAATGACCAGCCATATGTACATTCTTCCCTGCCAACTCTATCAAGCACCTGAGCCAATAATTAGTTGCAGGTCACCAGTATTGTACTCAGGCCTTCATCCTTTTTACCAACAAAGCTGGTTTAATTGGCATATTTTTGCACTGTGGTGTAAAGCCATATCAATGGCTATGATAACTATTTAATTCTGAGATCCTGTTTGACACTGTGCAAGACAATGGTGATCAAAGATTTGAAATTATAAAGTATGGAGTGTTGGAATTCACCACCATATGGAAGGTATGGGGAACACATAAATTAGTGATTTCCATAGATGTTTACAGAGATATATCATTGGAGTTCACTTGGAATTTGGATATTTTGTGCTGCATTAATTGACAAATGTAATTTAGAATAGGGAGATATCATAGGTTCATAGGTGTGTACTAGGCTGTGGCCCTGGGTCCTTTACAAGTCTAGCCCATAGAAGTGCCCTGGCATTGTGCCGCCTGTCATTAGTTCCCAGTTCCTCTATCAAGTAGAGCCACTGGAGTGATCCCCGGGGTGAACTTTCTATTTCCCATCCACTCATCAAGATTTCTCTTGAAGAGGGCTAGTTTGGTGCTCTGCTTGACATGTATGGGAAGTCTATTCCAGAGCATGGGCAGTCTCTGGGTTATGAACCTGTTCCTCCAGCATGTTCTGTTGATTGTGGTAATGAGGTTGAGGTCTGTGGAGCGTGTGGTGTGGAGGGATTGGGATTTCTTTAGATGTAGCATTTCTAACAGAGCTGGGTCAGACATTGCTTTCTAAGTCAAGCAGAGATCGCTTCTTAGTAAACGATATGAGACAGAGAATATTTGGATTTTTTTAATCTGTCTGTGTAGGACATGTGTTTAAGGCCTAGGATCCTCTTCGTGAGGTAATTTTGTGGCCTCTCCAGCTGTTGCAGATGCCTAGTGAGGTACATGCCAAATGGGGTATTATACTCTATGATTGGTCTAATGAGGGAAGAGTAGAGAAAAATGATGACCTCTTTTTTCCTGCATACAAAACCTTTGGTAATGAGATCTGCCACATAGAAGGACTTTCTGACCACAGTGGCAATGTGGTGGTTGAAGGAGAGGTTGCCGTCAACCTGTGTCCCCAGAACTCTTATAATGCCTTCAGTGTTCAGTGGGCTCCCATCAATGTGGTAATTAGTGGGAACTGAGTTTTTCTCAAAGGTGATGACAATGCATTTTTTGGCATTAAGCTTAAGGTCATGGTTTCGACATCACTCCTTGGTGTCAGTGAGGCCTTTCTGTAGGATGTCTGCATCACTTGGGGAGTTAATAATGGCTCCCAGCTTACAGTTGTCTGTGAATTTGGTCAGCCAGATTCCCTCTGTGCTGGCCTGGACATCTGAGAAGTAGATGCCAAACAGGAGAGGACCCAGGACTGATCCCTATGGGACTCCACTCGTGACTGGTTGGCAGTCTGACTTTGAGTCCAGTGTTCTATCTGTGAGCCAGTTTGCAACCCACCTAACGATATAGGGGTTGATGCCTAGTTTGGTGAGTTTATCAATAATTCCTGAGTGAGGAATGGTATCAAAGGCCTTGACCAGATCAAGGTAGGCTGTATGACCTGCCTTACCTTTATCCACCACTCTGGTGACTCTCTCAAAGAAGTCAATCAAGTTGAGCAGGCATGATCTACCTTTCACAGAACCAAATTGCGTGGGATCTAGTGTTTAGAGATTCTCTATATCCTTGTTAATTAAGTCCATGATGATGTGCTCCATAGCCTTACATGTCAGACTCATCAGGCTAATGGGGCGATAATTTCCAGGGTCTGTCTCTCCTCCTTTATGGAGAGTGATGACTGTAGCAGTGTGCCAATCATTAGGGACAAAGCCTGAGGTGAGGCTGTGAGTGAACAAACCACACAGATGTGGTGCCAGTTCACTTTGTAATTCATGTAGAACACAGACAAGGATATTGTCGGGTCCCATGGAAGCTGTATTCTTGGCCTTAGACAATGCAGCTTTAACCTGTACTGCAGTAATGCAGGGTGCCTGGCATTCTTCCGGTATTGAGATTGGTCCTTTAGGGGGGAGAGAAGGGTAAAATTGGTACTGAATCTGTCGGCCAGTATGTTGGCAATATCTGTTGGCTCAGTATAGGAGGTACCATTGTGCAGTAACTAAGAGCAAATCTGGGTATTGCCATGGAGATTCTTGATATAACTAAAGAAGGCTTTGTGGTTGTTTTTAGTGTCTGCCACAATTCTGCCTTCATAGCTGGATTTGGAGGTTTTGATGAGGGATCTCAACTTTTTCTTGAGGCTAATAAGGGAATTGGGACTTCACCTTTTTTGCAACAGTTTCTTCCTTCTGTTGTAGAGTTTATTAATGGCAGAGGACCACCAGACTGGTTTCCTTTTTTTGGAGGAGAGCGTCTTGGTTCTGTTGGGTATAGCTAGTTCCATGCATTTATGTACGTGTTCGTACAGTGCATTGGTGTATGATTCAGCAGTCATGCATCTATTTTCCATTGGCATGAGTGCTGTGAAGTTAACCACCTCTGTTTTTAGGAGTCCAAAGTCAGCTTTGGAGAAGTTTTTCATAGTGGATAGCTTTGTGGGGGTGGGGGGGGGGTGGGGTGGGTGGGTGAGATGTGGATTTCCATGGTGATTAGTTTGTGGTTGGATCTAACTAGGGAGGAATTGACTATTGGTGTAGAGCAACAGTTGCCCATGTTAGTAATAACCAGGTCAAGGATGTTGTTTCCTCTAGTGGGGATAAGAATGAGCTGGTCCAGGGGATTAGAAATGATGAATTCCAGGAAGCTCTGGGCCAGTGCATTGGTGCTTGAGTAGTTTTCCCAGTTGATGGAGGGGTAGTTGAAGTCTCCTAGTATGAGATTGTTGGGTTGGACCTTGACATATTACAGGGTGCTTAGGAATGATATTCTTAGTTCTAAAAAAGAGGTTTTATTAGAAATAAAGTCTAAAATTAGCTTACATAAGGTAAATTAGACATGTTTATCATTTGATTATTAATTTTATACTTAGGATTTAGTTGAATTGTTTGAAAAAAATACAAAAGATGACTGTAAATTTAGGATATTAAATATATAAAGTTATAGGGGTCCTATTAGATGACTGAAGACACATTATATCGAATGCGTCTTGGTCGAACTTAAAACAACGAAAATGCAAAATAGTGAAGCGGCTTTTAAGCTAATTCTTTCCCAGGGAAAGAATTCACTTGGCCGCTTCCATTACTTTGCCTTTTTCATCACTGTAGTGCGATCTCGGAGTTGGTATATTTAAGTAGGGGGGTGTGGGGGCACAGCCCCCCCCACATTGGGGGTTGTGGGTGGCGAAGCCCCCCACTTTATGTATTATTTCAATTTCTTTTTTCTTTTTTTTTTTTTTCCGAACAGCGATTTTTTTCCAAGTGCTTTCGAGATTGTAAGCTTTCGCTTACATGGGTTCAATTATTCATCATTAGCTTTTTTAAGCATTCGATGATATAATATAGACCCGAAGTTATATATGGTAAGATAGTTTCAGTCTAATAGCCAGTAATGTAGCATAGAGCTTTAGTAAGATAGCTTGGTTTATAATTTGATGGGTCTTTACGATTTAGATTAGGTTTAAGTATAAAAATTGTTTTGGAGCTGTTTAGGTAAAGGTCTGTATTACCTTTAGATTGATATTCTTATAGATTGGCAATACATTTTTGAGTTGCCTTCTATAAAGCATTTATAGAAATCTGAAATAATTCTGTCAGGATCTTAAACTTTCTTTTTTTAAGATTTTTAATGACGTTAATAATTGCCTGTTCAACAAAGGGAGATGATAGAACTTTTTCTTCCTCATGGCTTATTTTGGGGAAATGCAGTTGATTTAGGAAACAGGTTAAATTGTCCATATTACAGCAAAGTTTGTGATCACCATATAATCGAGAGTACATGTTAACAAAAGTTTGAGTTATTTCATTACTTGTATGAATTGTTTTACCCTCTTATTCAATAGCATTTGTGAATGGAACTGAATTTTTAATTTTTATTAATCTTGCAAAAGCCATCAAGGGGGCCTGTGCCCACTCTAAATATTTGGCCATACAGCTATAACAGATAGTTCCCTTTTGTAATGAAACAATGTTTTCATTAGTTTTATTATTATAGGTAATAGTTTGCTTTGTTTTAAATTTTGTAATCTCATTTGTTAAGGTAAATTATTTTGTTTATTAAATATTTTATAATAAGATGCTTTGCTAATAAGAACTCCTCTTATTTGGGTGTTGAGTGCAGACCATTGTACATCTGGTAATTGAGAGTTATTTAGGCTGTGTAGGAAATCTTGTAGTGGGGATATAATGTTTTATTGTCATTTTTGAGGTAGTGTAAGTATGAGTCTCCAGGTATAATCATGAGGTTTGTTTGTTTTCAGATTAGACCATTCTGATTTTAATCTGATTTTTGAATGGTCGGAGCAAAATTTTGGTTTTGATTAGTAGAAAAGTTGTATATTTAAAAATAAATCAGATATCAAAAAGAAACTGGACCTTAACCAAATGTTACAACATTGTTAGAAATAATTTGCAGTTGCTCTAACTGTCTCAGTGCTATTTAACACTTCTGTGCTGCAATACTATTCCCAATCTTCTTACATCAAATATATATGCACACTAAACACCAATGCCATTAAATATAAAAGGAAATGTTGTATAAAATAATGCCATTAAATATAAAAGGAAATGTTGTATAAAATAGTAGATGCATTAAAAATTAGGTAACAGTAAATACATGAAATAACCTATATAATCAACTGAACAATTTAAAAATATTTTAGAAAGAGTTGGTTGGAGAAGTCCTATCACAGACCACTGCCCCACTGGGTATTAGTGACTTAATATCTATCAAGTCTACTCTGAAAATTAAGTCAGACAGTATTGGTATTTTAATTTGTGTATATCTTTAAATTTTGCCTGTGTTTTTGGCTCTTTTTTAAGTGTATAAAAGGAAGGAAGTAGAGATCACATTGTTTCTGAAAAAGTTCCTTTTCAATTGGAATGAAAGCATGCAAAACTTTGTGCAATTAAAGGCTCTATTGTGTTCTGGTGCGGCATTTTTCTATCAGGTTAACAAGTACTATGATCATGGTTTTGGGTAATTTGGTTGTTTCAGTTTACTACAGACACTGAAATTTCATAAACAGAGTAGTTTTCTGGCTTGGAAGCCAGCTCTACTTACTTCAGTAACAACAACACAATGGTGGATCTTACTGTATTGATAGAATGCATGGATCAGCTTAGGGACTGTGTGGACTCTCTGGTTGCAGCTTCTGGCAGCATTAGTAATGAAATAAGGATTGCTGACAATAGCAGATCCAGTATGGGTATGGAAAAAGTTTCATCTTATGCTGTGGTATGTACCAAAAGTTCGAACACCAGTTTTATTGATACAAATGCTGCCTCCAGTTTTAGGGGAAGTTTCAACATTCAGGATTGGTTTATTCTGAAACATTTGTTTAGTGAAGAAGTAGTCCAGAGGTCTGAGATGAATAATAGACAGTTTAGTGATTGTGAACTTACATTCAAATCAAGAATTAGTAAATCTTAATCATTATTGATTAAGTTTAAGTCAATAGAATTGGACAATTCTTTTCTCAACTATTGTATTAGTAACAAGCGATTTCCCAAAGGCTTACAAATTTGGAAATACCCCAGTGGGCTCATCCATGAGTCCCTGTTGCATTTTGAACTTGTGGAATTTTTCGACTGTATAGGTATTGAATATATGTCTGTTATTGTGTGGGATAATAATAATATACATGTATTCAATCCCTGTACAGTTGAATACATGTATATTATTGTGTGGGATAATCTGAGGCAGCTGAATTAGCTAGAGGAGAAAATTCGTAAACTTGATTTTGAGATAGAGGAAGCATTATTATTTGAACAGTGATTTGAGGAATTGCAGTCTATTTTAAAAAAAGGTGTTGGAACATGAGACAGCTTCCTTTAAAAGGAAACAGTGAAAGATTCTCAGAGACAACAATGACTATAAGAACAACAAATTCTACCCTGCCCCACATGGAAGAGAACCAAAGGATAATAGTGGCGCAGCATCTGATAATGATCTGGGTGAAGTCAGCGGGGAACAGGGGGGACAGTAACATTCCCTGGAGATCATCAAGGTTAGAGGCGAGAAGGGAGAGACAAGCCAATCATTCCTCTAGCCTCCAAGAAGGACCCTGCCAACAGGTTTTTCAGAGAACTAACCACTGTAACAGATGGTTTCTGAAGTAATCCTCCCGGAATCTCTGGTGAAGGAAAAGAAAGTACTAATTTTGTTTTTAGCTTTGGGGGCTGTGTGAGATACAGTTTTTCCCCACTTGACATCACTCATACTTTTGGCAGTTTATTTCAAAAAGGTTTTAAATATATGCTTTCTAGCCAGCCCGATATGGTAGATTTATTGACTGAGGTCAAACTATTTACCAGGAAGCTGAACTTACAATGTATTCTGCCACATAATGAGCAGCACTCTTCTATTTTTGGTCTAAAAAGAACTAGTACTTTCAACCCAGTCCTCTTACCTAGCATTCACTTATTCAAACAGTTATGTGAGTAAAGCATGAAGGAATGGTGTTATTAAAACCTAAATTTTACAACCTTACTTCTGAGGAGAGAGAACTGTTATACAAACTGACCAATGACAAATGTTTGCGCATCATGAAACCTGATAAAGGTGGGGAGTGGTCATAATGGACAAACGTTGTTATTCCTCCAAAATGTTGTTTTATTTACATAATGGAAATTTTTTGTTGAAGTTTCTCGGAATGAAATTCGGATGGCGCAGTGGTGCAGCAGTAGCGTTGTTGCCTTAAAACAAGAGGTTCTCCGGTTCAATTCTCGGCTGAAGTGCCTTCTGTGTGGAGTCTGCATGTCCTCCCTGCATTCGTGTGGATTTCCTCTGGGTGGTCCAGTTTCCTCCCACGTTACAAAGATATGCATCTGGAGCATTTCTCCCTGGGCCTCCATTGAAAATTGTCTTTGTTCCAAGTTGGACTTTCCTGGTAAACAAATGTTAAATAAAAAAATTAAATAAAAAATCAACATTGCTTACCACACTATTGATTTTGGAGGACATTTTTGTAACATTCACTTTACCTATGACCACTAGCGTATTTTTAGCAGTGAACAAGCCTCAGATTCAAACAATCTTTGGAATTCCTAAGATCCATAAGTTGATATCTGCCCCCCCCCCCCCCCTTAAAACCCATTGTAGCACCTGCTGGGTTCAAAATGGAACCCTTGGCCAGATTTGCAGACTTTAGGCATAAATCATTTATAGTTGGCAAGCAACATATACTAAAGGTCACCTGGCATTTTCTTGAGATTATCTCTAAAGTCATGTTTTTGCCTGAGGCCCTCTTTGTTACAATAGACATCAAATATTTATTTTCTGTTATTCCCTCATGAGGAGGGGTTGGACTGTTTTTGTCAAGCTATGGTCAGCGGCACAGATTTGAGTGATACTGAAGTTAGGTTGATTCTCCAGTGTATGGAGCTTGTGATGACAACTTTGTATACTTTGAAAGTGAATATTACAAATAACCCAGATGGGTGGCCATGGGGGAGCTTTAGCTCCCATATTTGCCAGCATGGTTTTATGGTGCTGGGAAGCCTCCATAATTTTAAGTTCACTTTTTTCTTTTATGATTAGAGTTTATTTCAGGTACCTGGATGATATATTTATTTTATGGAAAGGCAGTTTAGAGTAATTTAAGTCTTTTATGGACTTTTTAAGCCTCTCCACTGACTTCCTAGAATTTATCCACTAGTGGAACACATATTCTATTGATTTTCTCAACATCACATTGTAGAAAATTAACAAAAGTATGAGTCCAACATTTTCAGGAAAAACACTTTTCCAAATGCATATTTGCATTTCAGTCGTCAACACCCTGCATGGCAGAAAAAGAATTTGGTGAGAGGTCAACTGATTAGGCTTAGTAGATTAGTTTCTGACGACACCAACTTCCAAGTAGAAGCTGTCAAACTTAATGAAATGTTCAAAAGCAGGGGCTACCCACAGGGCATGTTGGACGATATTAGTAATTGTGTGATAGAACACAGAAATTTTTGATATGGCCCCATTATATGATAACCTGGATCCATGATGAGTAAGAACAAACACAATGATAAAAGCGCAGATAAGTCTTCATAGGTGTTGGTCTTGCAAGTCAGCAAAGAAATCCATTCTTTGAAAAGTTCCATAAATGCACACTAGAGTATTGTTTTTAAATGTCTTAGGGTTAACCAACCAGTTGGGGCAACAACCTAGATATTTTTTTAAAAATATAAATTTTAAAGCCATCCTAGAAGCAGGCAGGAGTTATGACAATGTTTCTACCAAAGGTTGGCACATGAAGCAGTGTGGAACTTGCAAACAGTGTAGATTTATTTTTGAAGGCAGCCGTTTTTCTGCGGAAGGTTTTCCCAGATTGATTACAGTGAAGGGCAGATTTGACTGCAATACTAAGGGTGTTGTATATATTACTTTCTGTCTGTGTTGTCCGGCATTCTATGTAGGAAACACTATTGGACCTTTGCAGACAAGAATTTATCAGCACCTGTATGCAATTGGTAAAGCCAACTCTTGTAATGCCCTTTACAAGCATTCTTTGGCGTGCAAGGATTTTAAGAAATTTGGCTTTACTATTTTAGAAAAGGTGGAATGCCCAGAAGGGGGTGGTGATTGGAAAACCTTTGTTGAGAAGAGGGAGCTTCACTGACAATTTTTAATGAATGCCACTACGCCAGCCGGTATTAATGACTTAATATCTATCAAGCCTATTTTAAAAATTAAGTCAGACTGCCTGTCATAGGCCTTCTACAACCAAATCTTTCTAAAATGTTTTAAATAGTTCAATTCATTATATAAGTTATTTCATGTGTTTACTGTTCACTAATTCTTAATACATTCACAATTTTATACAACATTTACTTTTATATTTAATGGTATTTGTGTTTAGCATCCATATATATTTGATGTAGGAAGTTTGGGTGTAGTATTGGTATTTTAATGTGTATATACCTGTAAAGATTGATGGTGGTTTTGGTGCCTTTTTAAATGTATAAAATGAAGGAAGTAGAGATCAAATTGTTTCTGATGAAGTTCCTTTTCAATTGGAAAGAAAGCACTTAAAACTTTGTGTAATTGAAGGCTCTGTTGTGTTCTGGTGCAGTGTTAATTTTATTTTATTATATTATTCGGATATTTCCTACCCTCCTCTGAGGTTCTCCTGAGTCTACCAAAACTATTTCTAAGTTTTGCAAAATTTGTCTGTGTTCTAGTTCTCTCACCTTGCACTTTTTCTGCATTTAGTGAACATTTCGAAGGGTTAGTGAACTAAATTCCAAGAATTCCTGATACTGCAGGAATTCTAGCATTTGTTATTGTACTTGAGCTCAAAACCATTTAATTTTACATTAAGATAGTTTGTTTGCACTCTGGTGAGAGAAGAGAGCTGAATTCAACCCATCCAAGTTGGAAACTGCTGGTAGAAGGTTTATTGTGTGTTTATCTGATTGACCAGAGGACTTAACTGTTGTAAAAGTCTTTCATCCTGCAAACATGGTTCCCTGTGCCTTGCATATAAGCAAACCTTTCCAGTTTAAAATCCTCTATAGAAACTCTTTCCATAGTCTCCCACTCTTCACAGCTGCTTGAAGAGTTGCCAGTTTGTACAGAGGGCAGTACCACTGCAGTTCATCTAGCAGTATACTATTAAACACTCTCCCCTACTCTTTTCCATCTACTAAAGATCTGGTATAATGGACAGGCACATCCATGTCATCTCTGTTTCTGGCCTGATGGGTATGGGCATCCTGAGGCAGTGTGGTAACTGCCTGATGTTCACTGACAACCATTTAATTTTAGAACAGACAAACACAGTGTGTGAAATATGAAGATACACAATGTCTTTGTAGGCAAAGCTCTCACACACATGCAGGAAAAAAATGTAAACCAGGTTGTTAGAATTCCACCTAAAACACTCACTACCAACACTAAGGAAGAAACACATAGACCCACATATGTTGAGATACTCAATTGTAATCTACCCAAACCTCCAAGACCTCCTAAAAGCATCTCTCAATGGCTTTGTACACACCCAGAAAAGGCAGCACCTTACAAAACTGAAAATCATAGCAGCCCTGCTTCCAAGCCCATAAGGTAACACATCACACAGCCAAACATGGATTCCATTGCAAGACATACTGATGCCCTCCTTACCAGGCTAAACAAGATGAAGATCACAGAAAGCTGACTGTCTGTAGCTAGGATCCACCCAATCATGCATACACTTAGGTCTTTAAACCACACATAACAGTTTGACATGGTCATAGTTCACGTGGGCATAAACAACCTCAGATGCACCTCACTGGACTATATGAAGACAGACAAGATGGAGCTCTCTGAATATATGTTCCAGGTAGGTATGAATCTAGCTTTGAATAGCATCCTACCTTTACCTATGATGATGCTACAGCACCAGCAAAAATTACTGACTTCAGCAATTGGCTTAGTTGTTGGTGTCACAACAAGGGGATCCAATATCTGTCAGCTTGGGGAGACAGATCGACAAATTATGGTGTTTTGCCAGAGATGGTTTGCACTTGTCATCACTTGGCTTCTGGATACTGGCAAAAATTTTATCTATCCTCATAGTGCCTTTTTTTAGGTCATGCCAAGTTGTTAAAGGAAACCTCCACCATAGAACATTTTTTAATTGTATCTTTGTTTCTGGGCTATTTTAATGCCTCAAAATCATTCTAAGTGCTTCTTTTACAAGTTTAATGTGTTTCTCTCAAAATGAAGATGATGGGGCCTGCCTTGGTAACGTGATCTTGTTTTCTTGCTTTCATTCCTTCTTCCCAGAATACATTTCAAGCCCTCTTTATATGACTCATGCTAGACATAAGGAAGTGGTGCTGTATGGCCATACGTGAAGCACTGTCATCTAAACACACCTTCTGTAACAGAGCTGTTTCTATGTTTACCTGATTGAGCCTCATTCATGTGTCTGTCAGAGCTTGTTCTATGCTAAAAATAGCCGTTAGCTACTTGCAGCAAAAGAAAGTAGATGAATAACATGTTTTTATAAGAGGAGTCTTTTTTAGTCCTAAAAGATTTGACAAATCCTTCCCCACACTCTCATGCTGAGGTGTGAAAACTCTCACTGCAGTAAATGATCCTTGCTGTACATTTACAAGTGACAAGTAGTAAGACTCTAAACTTAGTCTGTCTGCTACTTCCCAATGCCTTCACTGTGAGGATTTTTCTCTCTCATGAATGATGCAGACTTAAAATGTGCTTTACTAGTTCCTCAATTATTTCTGTCATGTTCACCCTCATTTTTTCTATTTCATATTTATTTATACTTTGGTAACCAGGAAAGTGAACTGGTCCCAGGACCCTTTTCAGCCACAACTTTGGCTACATTGGCAAAGATAATAACAATTTTTAAATGCACTTAGCAATACAAAGAAAAAAATACTGACATAACGACATTGACCAAGATTGCATGTGCAACACATAGCCAATGTGTGACAGTGACCAAGTAAATCATTGAGTAACATTTACTAGAATGTATACATTAATAATGCTTAACTATACCATGTTGCTTATTATGAATAATTCATTGTATGCACACATATTGCACACACACACACACACACACACACACACACACACACACACACACACATATATATTTAGTGTGTGTGTGTGTGTGTGTGTGTGTGTGTGTGTGTGTGTGTGTGTGTGTGTGTGTGTGTGTGTATGTATGTATGTATGTGTGTGTCTTCCTGTATATGTGTATGTATGTAAAGTACATGTGCACAAAAGCATATGAGTGTGTGTGTGTGTGTGTGTGTGTGTGTGTGTGTGTGTGTGTGTGTGTGTGTATGCATTTAAATACAGTTAAGTACTTCTGATTTCCTTTTTTTAGTGTTTTTAATGCAATGGCACATAGTAAATGTATGTTAAAGTAAATTCAGCTGCATATTTATAAGTTAGCAATAACTCCACATCGACAAGGTCCACTGACCTACCCTGTCTGGAACCATCTGCATTCAAGTCCCTTCGTTGGTGCCTCTCTCCATTTTTAGAGACTGTATAAGTATGTCCTGCTAAATGCTCTAGTTGATACCTGAACTGTTGCTCCTGTGCAGGCTATTCTCTTGCACAGCTCCGCGCAGCTCCCTGTTTCACCATCTATCCTGCTCCCCCACTCTGCAACCTTCCTCTAACTATTTCTTCTCCTAAAGCTGTCTGTCTGCTGTGCCTCCCTCTGCTCATTCTCTGGTTTCTCCTACTCTGAACTGTCTCTCTTGCACTTCTCTATCCTTCTGCCCATCTCTTGTTTATCTGCTCTGTCCTACTGCCTCCTTTCTTACATATTTTTTTAGACTACCTCTCCGAGCTGCTCTAGCCCCCTCAGCCTCTCCTGCTCCCACTTCTGCCAAAATTACCTATTTTACTTATTGTTGCAGTTTCTCTGAGGGTGTAGCCCTGCTCCATTTACCCTTCCTACATTCAGGCTCACTTTGCTCACCTCCCTCCTCCATTCCTACCCATCCCCCATATCATCTCCTTTATACCTAACCATCCTATCCCTCCCTCCTTTATACCTAACCATCCTATCCCCCCCCGAAACTTTACCCCTTCCTATTTCCTACAACAGTCTAAACACCTTACCCCTCCTTCTAATCACTTAATAGTTGAGCCAGCTGGACATCCTCCTGATTTCTATAAATCTCCTACTCCTCCCTACAGGTTGGTACACCTTAAGTTTTACTTCAACTCTCCAACAGGCCTGACAAATTAACTCTCCTACTCTCTTACCCACTCCTTACAATGTCATGGCTATTGCAACCATCTCTATTCTCCTCTTGCCTCCATTACTTCTCCTGCACATTCTTACATAATATACTGCTCAGTTACCACCTCTCCACAGAGATCCAACTTATCCCCATGCTGAAAGCTTCTCATACCCAGAGTACTCTTTTACAATCTGCTCATCTATCTTTTCCATGAACATCCCTCTGCCTAAAATCAAAATCCCCCCCACCCTCTAGCATCTAAAACCAAGTCTAAGTACTAAACCTACAACCCACTTAAATTCCAACCATACCACCTCCATATAATGATGCTTCTATCAGGAGACATAGGTTCATAGGTTCATAGGTTGATACTAGGCTATCTGCCCTAGGGTATTTATAAGCCTAGCCAGAGTGTGTTTGGCTTTTGCCACCCTTTTAGATTAGTTGACTGTGCCTCTGTATAGTAGGTCACAGAAGGTAGCCCTTTTAAGGTTAGTTTACTATACCTCTGTCAAGCAGGGACACAGAAGAGATCCCAGGGGTAAACTTACGATCTCCCATCCACTCGTCAAGATTTCTCTTGAAGAGGGTCAGTGAGGGGCTCTGCCTAACATGGATTGGGATTTTTTTCCAGAGTGAGGGGAGCCTCTGGGATATGAATCTGTCCCTCCAGCATGTCCTATTTCATTCTATGCTGAGGTTCAAGTCCCTGGAGCATGTAGTTCTAAGGGATTTGGATTTCCTGAGGTGAAGCATGTCCATTAATTCTGGGTTGGACATGGCTTTATATGTCAGACACAGATCACCTCTGAGTAGGCGGTATGCAACTGAGTAGAGCTGGATTTTCTTTAGCCAAACTGCATAGGGCATCTGTTTGAGCCCCTTGATCCTCTTGGTGAGATACTTCTGGGGTCTTTCCAGTTGCTGCAGGTGTCGGGTAAGGTACATCCCAAATGGGGCATTGTACTCAATTATGGGCCTGATAAGTGATGAGTAGAGGGGCACAATGACCTCTCTTGATCTAGATGTGAACCCTTTCGTGATAAGGTGGACTATATAGAAGGTCTTTCTTACCACTTTGGCAACGTGATTGTCAAAGGAGAGATTACTATCTACTTGGGTCCCCAAGTCCCTAATTACTTCTTCCGTACTTAATGGATTACCACCTATGTGGTAATTTGTGGGCACTTTGTTTTTCCCAAAGGGGATGACTATGCACTTTTTGGCATTTAGCTTTAGGCCATGGCTCTGGAACCAGTTATCCGTCTCTGTGAGACCCTTTTGGAGGATGCTTGTGTCAGCCAGAGAGTCGATTACGGCACCCAGTTTGCAGTCATCTGTGAACTTGGTCAGCCATAGTCCACCTGTGTTAGCGTGTACCTCGGAAAAATATATACCGAACAAGAGAGGTCCCAGGACTGAGCCTTGTGGGACACCACTTGTAACTGGTTTAGAGTCTGACATGGCACCTGCTATTCTGACCATGTGGGTTCTGTCCCTGAGCCAGTTTGCAATCCATCTTGTGACATAGTGGTCGATATTTAAGCTGGTGAGCTTATTTATGATGCCCGAGTGGGGTATTTTGTTGAAGGCTTTTGCGATACATACCTCCAAATCCCGGACCCACCCACCATGAATAACTCTACCTCTCCAAACCTAATAAATTTATCCTCTATAAGCAAACATATAACCTTTTACTCTATGAACACCCATAGTATTCTAAATAAAATTACTGAACTCCATGCCTGGATAGCTACCCACACCCCTGATGTCATCACTCTAACAGAAACATGGATAAAACCCCAAACCCCTGATAAAGACATTTTCCATCCTGGTTATAATATACTCTGCTTAGATCGCCAAAACAAAAGAGTGGGTGGTGTAGCCATTCACTACTCAAATCACCTCACTCTTACAAGTCTTATGAAACTGATCACATCCTTTTCTCCTGCTGAACTACTGACCGCTAACCTTAAAATTAATGACCACACCAATATTACAGTAGCAGCCATCTATATTCCTCCAGGGGACAACATTCCTTTGCTCGAAAATATTCTCTCATACTTTTCTCAACACATCCCCAATGAAACTATCCTCCTTGGGGATGTAAACATTAAATGGTTAACTTTAAGCAATCCAAACTCTAATACTCATATTAATTTATATGGCTTTACACAGCTAATCTCCCAACCTACCCATACAAACAACTCTCATACAACCAGCACCCATATTGACTGGGTACTTATATCTAATCCTCTCAAATACCATAACCCTGAAACCCTACCAAACACCCTGAGTTATCACTCCGCTATAAAAGTGCTTAGGTTCACTCCTCACTTCTCAAAACCACCTAGATTTATTACCTGCCACAAAACTCTCTAACTTCAGTCCAGAAAACTTTAATGCCCTCCTCTCTAAAGTAAACTGGAAATTCCTTATCCAACTTCCACTAGATGAAGCAGTCCTAGCTTTCAACTCCAGCTTCCTTAGCATCTTAGACTCACTTGCTCCTTCTCGCAAAGTCTGTATTAAGTCTAATATATTTCCATGGCTATCAAAATCTACCCGTACCCTCATGGTAACCAGAGACAGATTATGGAAAAAATGGTCACAAACTAAGCTCCCTGCAATCTTACAAAAATACAAAGAAATAAGAAATATGACAAAAAACACATAATCAAAGACAAAAATGACTTTTATAACAAACCTCCCAGAGCCCAAAAATACAATCCAAAAAAATTATGGAACTCTGTTAATCAAATATTACATACCAGTAATCCTAGCTCCCCTAATCCATGTCCAGACAGGACACCCAAAGAAACTGCCACTCAATTCAATACCTATTTCGACTCAATACCTAAACTACTCAACCCTAACCCACACTCATCTACTACTAACACTCCCAACTATTCTAAACCTTTCTGCTTAACAGTGGGTGTGGTAAGTTCTGACAGTCTGTCTATCACTAACAGGAGTGGTTTTCAGCTCAGGAACTGGTTTTTATTGACTGTTTTGGGCTGCTTCCATCCCTTTCAACTTTTTGACTTAAAAACATGTGTTTGCGCATGTTTTGGCTTGTTTTACCTCAGCGGAACCTGTTTGGGCATCCTGCAGAGTACTACAGTAGCAGAAAGAAGTGAGAGAGAAAGAGAGAGAGAGAGACTTTTATTGCTTATAAGTACCCATTTTCTGCTTTCTGAGCTTGATTTTGCCTTGCCACACTTCTTTACAGCTGTTTTACAAGCTTTATTATTTAATTTAACTGTTGTCTGCATATTCTTTGTACTGCACTTTTAAAAATCATTTTTTCAACTGCATTTACTGATACAGTCACACTCAAGTGCGCTTGCCTTTTAGAGTCTTATAAGTGTATTTTTACTGCATTTCTGTTTTTGTAACTGAAAAAAAACAAAACAAAATAATCCTATCTACTTGCTCTTTTCTACCTTTTCTCAAACTTGAATAATCCGGATGTCAGATTTGCTGATTTCAGGACTTTATTTCATGTTCTGAATTGTCCAGACCTTGCAGAGATAGAGGGAAGTCTTTCTGATTATCAGTGGGAGTGGTAAGCTCTGAGCAGCTTATCTATTGCTAAGAGTACTGGTTTCCAGCTCAGGAATTGTTTTTTATTGGCCGTTTTGGGCTGCTTCTATCCCTTTCAACTTTCTGCCTTAAATACTTGTGTTTGCATGAGTTTTTGGCTTGTTTTACCTCAGTGGATCATGTTTGGGCATCCTGCAGAGTATTACAGCAGCAGAAAGAAGAGAGAGAGAGACTTTTCTTGATTATAAGTACCCGTTTTTTCTTTCTGAGCTTGATTTTGCCTTGCCACACTTTTTTACAGCTGTTTTACAAGCTGTATTATTTAATTTAACAGTTGTTTGTGTATTCTTTGTACTGCACTTTTAAAAAACATTTTTTTTTCAACTGCATTTGCTGATACAGGCTTCACACTCAAGTGTGCTAGCCTTTTGCAGTCTTTTAAGTCTATTTTTTACTACATTTCTGTTTTTGTAACTAACAAAATAAAAAAAATGTATCTACTTGCTCATTTCCAGCCTTTTCTCAAATTAGAATAGTCTGTATCTCAGATTTGCTGATTTCAGGACTGTATTTGGTGTTCTGAGTTGTTCAAAGCTTGCAAAGATAGAGGGAAGTCTTTCTGCTTATTAAGTTGGAGTGGTAAGCTCTGAGCAGCCTATCACTAAGTGGAGTGGTTTCCAGCTCAGGAATTGTTTTTTATTGGTCATTTTGGGCTGCTTCTATCCCCTTCAACTTTCTGACTTAAAAACCCATGTTTGCACAAGTTTTGGCTTGTTTTGCCAGAGCAGATCCTGTTTGGGCATCCTGCAGAGTATTACTGCAGCAGAAAGAAGAGAAAGAGACTTTTCTTGATTATAAGTACCTGCTTTTTTTTGCTTTCTGAGCTTGATTTTACCTTGCCACACTTCTTTACAGCCATTTTACAAGCTTTATTATTTAATTTAACTGTTGTCTGCTTATTCTTTGTACTGCATTTTAAAAATAATTTTCTTCAACTGAATTTACTGATACAGGCTTCACACTCAAGTGCCCTAGCCTTTTTGAGTCATATAAGTGTATTTTTTTTCTGCATTTCTGTTTTTGTAACTAAAAAAAACTACTTGCTCGTTTCCCACCTTTTCTCAAACTAGAAGAGTCTGGATCTCAGATTTGCTGATTTCAGGACTTTATTTGGTGCTCTGAGTTGTCCAGACCTTGCAGAGATAGCGGGAAGTCTTTCTGCTTATCAGTGGGAGTGGTAAGCTCTGAGCAGCCTCTCTATCGCTAATAGGAGTGGTTTCCCACTCAGGAATTGTTTTTTATTGGCTATTCTGGGCTGCTTCTATCCCTTTCAACTTGTCTGCTTAGTCTTTGTACTGCACTTTTAAAAATCATTTTCTTCATTTCATCTGCATTTACTGATACAGGCTTCACACTCAAGTGCCCTATCCTTTTAGAGTCTTATAAGTGTATTTTTTTATTGAATTTCTTTTTTGTAACTAAAAAAAAAAAACAAATCCTATCTACTTGCTTGTTTCCTGCCTTTTCTCAAACTAGAATAGTCCGGATCTCAGATATGCTGATTTCAGGACTTTATTTGGTGTTCTCAGTTGTCCAGACATTGCAGAGATACAGGGAAGCTTTCTGCTCATCAGTGGGAGTGGTAAGCTCTGAGCAGCTATCTATCACTAAGAGGAGTGGTTTCCATCTCAGGAATTCATTTGTATTGGCCGTTTTGGGCTGAGTCTATCCTTTTCAACTTTCTGGCTTAAAAAGCTGTGTTTGAGCGGGTTTGCGCATCGCGCAGCTAAGTTAGGGTAAACTATTACCAGTTCCTTAAAGTCTGCTCTTCCCTTAGATCTTGCTAGCTTTCATCTCTGAGCACTCAGATCAGACCTCTGAACCCAACACTTGCTCAGAACCTGTTGCAACTATCATTGTAGTAGCACAAACTGCTAATAGCACTAACAGAAACAGCTTTAGTACTTATAAAGAAGCATAACAGCTACAGTACTTGCATAACACCTACAGTACTACAGTAGTTGCATAACAGCTACAGTATTTAAATACTAAGCACCTATCCAGGCATGTCCAAAGGTCAGTTCCCTACACTTTCTACTATTAACCTGGTGAATCTGGACATCCTGAGTCAATGTAGCAACTGTCTTATGTACACAGACAACCCTCTCCTCCTACCTACTAATGCATCCACTTGTGAGAGATGCACGTACATAAGCAAACTGGAAGCCACGCTCTCTCAAACCAAGACTGGGCTTGCCAGTCAAGAGGAGAAGGTAAACACACATTACACACCTCATAGTACAAGTAGCTCACTGGATCACACACCACCTCACCTCTCACATAGTAATGCAAAGCACACACCTTGTTTCGCAGAGGTTCTCAATAAACATTTACCCAAACAGCAAAGACTTCCAAGGCAAAAACACAAGCAGTCATCTCACCCAAACATAACCCTAATGACAAATAGCCCACATAAACAGTATGCCACTCAACCTAAGCCCCATACGGTAAAACAGTCTACCCTATACACTAATCATTGGTGACTCTATAGTAAGGCACACTGACATCCCACTCACTAGATTAAATAAGGAGAAAGTTGCAGTCAGCTGCCTGTAGGGTGCCAGGATCCACCACATAATGCATGCACTTGGGTCTCTCCACAACAAGTACAAGTATGACTTGGTCATTGTCCATGTTGGTGTGAATGACCTAAGATGTATCTCCCTGGACTACATGAAAAGAGACATGGAAGAGCTCTAGTCCTGATTAGCATACCACCATCGCCTAGAATGATACCACGGTACAAGCAGAAAATGATTGACTTCAACAATTGACTAAGTTTCTGGTGTCATTCAAAGGGGATCCAGAATCTTTTTGCCTTGGATGACATTATCGACAGATCTCGATGCTTTGCCAGAGTTGGCTTGCATCTGTCACCCCTGGGATCCTGGATATTGGCTAAAGTTCTTGCCACCTCTATAGTGTCGTTTTTAGGCAATGCCCTGAAGACAAAATTACCACCATAACAACTGCAAACAAATGCAACCTGAAGGTAATTCTACTCAATGCTAGAAGCCTAAATCTCAAAATGCACTCGCACGAGTTTCTCCTAAAACTGGAAAACATCAACTTCTGTGCAGTAACAGAGACCTGGTTCAAGGCTCCAGAGAGCACCCCAGTGCTACCAGGCTACACAGCATATCACACCTTCTGACCCCTAAACCTGGACCAAAGCCCCAAAGGAAGTGTGGACAGAAGCCGCAAAGGAGGTGGCGTATCTATCTTCATAAAGGACATGCACACCTCCAGAGTGGTGGCCCAACATAATGCATCAGAGATACTACAGGTACAGCCAACACTGGATAAAATGGCGATCCAGGTTGTAGCCTTCTGTAGATCACTCACAATGTCTCAAGACTCATACTCCGCATTCCTGAACAGTCTGGAAAGTATTAAGGTCAACCCAATACCCTTATATTGGGAGCCTTTATCTACCCCTCCATTAGCTGGAAAAATTACTCCAGCTCCAACTTATTTGCCCAACATTTCCTGGAGTTCATTAACTCCGACGGCTTGGACCAACTCATTCTCACCCCCACCAAAGTCAGAAACATTCTCGATCTGGTCATCACGCACATAGGAGACCACTACTCTACACCAGTGATTAACTGCTCCCTGGTCAGATCTGAGCATAAGTTAATCACAGTCGATATCCAAATCCCACCCACACCCCCCATGAAGTAAACCATGGTGAAAAACTTTTCTAAAGTGAATTTTGTGCTTTTAAAGACAGAAGTGGCAAACTTCACGTCATCCACACAAACAGGAGAAGGATGTATGGCTGCGGAATCACACACCAAGGCACTGTATGAGTATTTACACAAGTGCATAGATCAGGACATACCTAACAGAACCAAGGTCATGTCCTCCAAAAAAGAAAGTCAATCTGGTGGTCCCCTACCATTAACAAACTCTACAACAGAAGAAAAAAACTGTTGCAGAAAAGGGTGAAATCCAAAGACTAGAAAAATTCCCTTGTAAGTCTCAGCAAAAAACTGAAATCCCTCATCAAAGCCTCTAAAGCTAGTTATGAAAACAAAATTGCAACATATGCTAAAGATAACCACAAGGCATTTTTTAGTTATGTCAAAAACCTGCATAACAATATGCAAGGGTGCTCTGAGCTGCTGCACAATGGCACCACTTATACTGAACCAACAGATATTGGCAACATCTTGGCAGACAGGTTTAGTGCTACCTTTACCCCCACACCCACAAAAGGGCCCATCACAATACCCAAGGAATGCCAAATCCCTAATATCATAGCTGCTCAGGTAGAAGCTGCATTATACCTGGCTGTGTGCAACATGAATTACAAAGGGAACTGGCACCTCATCTGAGTGCCTTGTTCAACCACAGCCTCACTGCAGGCTTTGTCCCCACCAAATGGCACACCACTACAGTCATTTTTCTCCACAAAGGGGGAGCGTCTACTGACCCAGGTAACTACCGTCCATCAGCCTGACGAGCCTGATCTGTAAGGCCATGGAGCGCATCATTATGGACCTCATAAATAAGGATATTGGGAACCTTCAAACCCTGCATCCCTCACAGTTTGGGTTCATGAAGGGCAGATCATGTCTGCTCAACCTGACAGACTTCTTCAAATCTGTCAACAAACAGTCGATGAAGGCTAGGCAGTCCATACAGCCTACCTCGATCTAGCCAAGGACTTTGACACTGTCCCCTACTCAGGGATCATTGACAGACTCACCAACCTAGGCATCAACCCCTACATCATAAGATGGGTTGCCAACTGGCTTACGGTCAGAACCCACATGGTGAAAGTAGCGGATGCCAAATCTGACTACTGGGCAGTCACAAGTGGTATCCCATAGGGTTCGGTCCTGGGACCTCTCCTGTTTGGCATAGACTTCTCAGAAGTTCAGGCCAACACCAAAGGACTCTGGTTAACCAAGTTTGCAGATGACTGCAAACTGGGAGCCATTACTGACTCTCAAGCTGATGTCGAAATCCTACAAAAAGGCCTCACTGACACCAACGATTGGTCCCAGAACCATGGTCTTAATCTCAATGCCAAAAAGTGCATTATCATCATCCCCTTCAGGAAAAAATCGGTGTCCACGAACTCCCACATCAATGGTAGCCCTCTTGACTCCCAAGGTGTGATAAGAGATCTAAGGACACAAGTGGATAGCAACCTCTCCTTTGACAACCATGTTGCCACTGTAGTTAGAAAGTCTTTCTATGTGGCACATCTCATTACAATAATTTCTCATCCAGGAAGAAAGAGGTCATAATCCCTCTCTACTCATCCCTCATTAGATCCATTATAGAGTACAATGCCTTATTTGGCATGTATCTCACTAGACACCTGCACCAACTGGAGAGAGCCCAGAAATTCCTCACAAAGAGGATCCTAGGACTCAGACACATGCCCTACACAGACAGACTCAAAAAACTACACCTGTACTCCATCTCATATTGCCTATGTAGAGGCAATCTCTGCTTGGCATACAAAGCCATGTTGGATCCAGTGTTTCTAGACATGCTTCATCTGAAAAAGACCCAATCCCTCCACACCACATGGTCCAAGAAACTCAACCCCATCATCACAATAAACAGAACCTTCTGGAGGGACAGGTTCCTAACCCAGAGACTACCCATACTCTGGAATAAACTCCCCATTCATGTCAAGCAGAGCATCTCACTGGCCCTCTTCAAGAAAAAATTAATGAGTGGATGGGTAACAGGAAATTCACCCTGGGGATCATCTCAACAGCCTTTCTCGAAAGGGGCACAAGGAACTAACATCTGGCAACAGGATGACTGGGTATATTCTCAGGGTAGGCTTGTGTTGGCTCCAGGCCATTAGCTTAGTACTCACCTATGAACCTAAAACAAAGTTGCTAGATTTACTGCTCAACAAACCTAAAACTCTCACCAGCTTCTCCTCTCTCAGCTCCAGATCATTCATTCTATCTTTTACCAACCTTCTTACTCCCTACACTATCCCCTCTAATCTCCCATTATTCTCTCTCCACACAACTCTGAAGCACTACCCAAGACCTACTACAAATCTACAAACCCAAGTCTAAATTTGGACATTACATGTACAGTCATCACCCTGCTACTGCCTGGTATAAGCTTCCACTTGAAATTAGGACCCTTACACATCCTAAACAATTTAAGACAGCTACTAAAGAGTACTTCAAAAGTCACTGGTCCTGCCACTGCAATTTCCCTCCCTAAATATTCCCTACCTCCCATACCTTACACTACCTCTTGCCCATAACTCACTCTTCTCCTAAGCTCCATCCAATCTTCCTTTGATTACACTTTCTAATGTCTTCTAAACCTATAAAGCTAATTGCCTCAGAGAAGCATTTAATAGTAATTGTCCTGCTCCATGGAACTACATTATGACAAAACTGGGTTTTCTGTAACCACTTACCCTAAAAACTATTATTGTTCCTTTTTATATATACTGTAAGTCTTTGCTATAATCCTGACTATTGACACTGTATAACAATGTATCACTACTAATTGCCTTGTAAAAATCCTGTAACATTGCTATTTAATTGCTATTAATCCTTATGTATAATGAAAAACGGTAAAATATGTTGGGGCTTTTCTCCCTGGGCCTCCACTGAAAAAGGGCTCTTCATCTCAGTCGGACAAACCCGGTCAACAAATGTAAAATAAATAATAATAAATAATAAATATTATGGTTGTACTCTAACAATGTAAGGACTGACTCAAAGTCAGTGGGAATCTCTTACAATGGATCTGCATGTACCAGATATGCATTCCCCTCTGGAAGGATGTCACAAAAAAGCATAAAAGACTTTTTATAGGTTCATAGGTTGGTACTAGGCTATTGGCCCTAGGGCCTATACAAACCTAGCCAAACAATTCCCTGGATATTTCTTCCCACAATATTTACTTTCCTGGACCCCTGTCTAGCAGGGCAACTGACGTGATCCCCGGGGTGAATTTCCTATCTCCCATCCAATCGTCAAGGTTCCCTTTGAAGAGGGCCAAGGAGGTACTCTGCTTGACATGTATGGGCAGTCTATACCAGAGTATGGGGAGTTTCTGTGTCAGGAACCTATCCCTCCAGCATGTTTTGTTCATTGTGATGACAAGGTTTAGATCCCTGGAGCATGTGGCTCTGAGGGATTGGGATTTTTTTAAGTGGAGCATGTCCAACAGCTCAGGATTTGACATGGCCTTGTATGTTAAGCAGAGATCGCCTATGAGAAGATGATATGCCACAGAGTATAGATGGAGTTTTTTTAGATGATCAGCATAGGGCATCTGCTTTAGGCCTGTGATTCTTTTAGTGAGGTATTTCTGCGGCCTTTCCAGCTGTTGCAGATGTCTTGTGAGGTACATACCAAATGGAGCATTGTACTCTATAATTGGTCTAATGAAGGATGAGTACAGTGGGACAATGACCTCCTTTTTTCTGGATGAAAAGCCCTTAGTGATGGGATGTGCCACATAGAAGGATTTTCTGACTGTTGTGATGATGTGGCTATCGAAGTTGAGACCACTGTCCACCTGTGTCCCTAAGTCTCTCATCACACTTTCGGTGTTTAGTGTACTGCCACCTATGTGGTAATTCATGGGTACATGTTTTTTCCCAAAGGGGATAACTATTCATTTCTTGGCATTAAGCTTGAGCCCATGGCTCTGGCACCAAGCATTTGTAAGGCCCTTTTGTAGAATATCCACATCATTTGGGGACTCAATAATGGCTCCCAGTTTGCAGTCATCTGCAAACTTTGTTAGCCAGAGTCCCTTAGTGTTGGCCTGTACTTCAGAGAAGTAGATGCCAAACAAGAGCGGTCCCAGGACTGAACCCGGAGGTACTCCACTTGCCACTTGTCTGGAGCTGGATTTGGAGTTGGCTACTTTTACAGTGTGGGTTCTGTAGTAAGCCAGTTGGCAACCCATCAAATGATGTAGGGATTTATGCCCTGCTTAGTAAGTTGATCTATGATTCCAGAGTGGGGGATGGTGTTGAAGGCATTGGCGAGGTCCAGATAGGCTGTGTGGACTGCCTTACCCTTATCCACAGCTCTGGAGACTGATTCGAAGAAGTTAATCAGGTTCAGGAGACAAGATCGGCCCTTCACAAACCCAAACTGGGTGGGGTCCAGTGTTTGAAGGTTGCCAATGTCTTTGTTTATAAGTTCAATGATAATACATTCCATGCCCTTGCAGATCAGGCTCGTCATACTGATGGGACAGTAGTTCCTGGGATCCAGGGTGGATCCCCCCTTGTGGAGTGGGATAAATGTAGCTGTGTGCCACTCAGTGGGCACGAAGCCTGAGGTGAGGCTATGATTAAACATGACACTTAGGTGAGGTGCCAGTTCATTTTGTAGTTCATATAGTACACAGCCAGAGATGTCATCTGGTCCCATGGATGCTGTATTCTTAGCTTTGGAGAGTATGGTTTCTATCTGTGTGGCCGTGATTACCGGAATTTGGCAATCTTTTTGTATTGAGATGGGCCCCTTTGGGGGTGAGGGGGGTGACGGCACTAAATGGAATCTGCCAGGATATTGGCAATATCCTTGGGATCAGTATATTTAATGCCATTCTGTTGTAGTTCAGAGCAGATCTGAGCATTGCCATTTAGATTCTTGACATAACTATAGAATGCCTTGTGTTTGTCTTTGGAATATTTGGCAATTTTATTTTCTTAACTAGCTTTGGAGGATTTTATGAGGGATCTCAGCTTCTTACTGAGGCTGGTAAGGGAGTGTTTTTGCATCCTGGGATTTTCCTCTTTTCTGCAACAGTTTCTTCCTTCTGTTGTATAGTTTGTTTATGGCAGGGGACCACCAGATTGGCTTCCTTTTTTTGGAGGAGAGTGTCTTGGTTCTATTTGGGATGGCATGATTCATGCACGAGTGGATGTACTCGTACAGTGCCTTAGTGTAGGATTCAGCAGTCGAACTTTCAGCTCCCGTCTACATGGGTGACATGAAGTTTGTCACTTCTGACTTAAGTAGCATGAAGTTGGCTTTGGAGAAGTTTTTTACAGAGGTTTCCTTACTGGGGGGTGGGGGCGGGATGTAGATGTCAAGGGTGATTTGCTTATGGTCAGACCTGACCAATGAGGGGGTGACCACTGGTGTGGAGCATATATCTCCCATGCTGGTAATGACCAGGTTTAGGATATTGGAGATCCTGGTGGGACAATGGATTAGCTGATCCAGGACATTGGAATTTATGAATTCCAAGAACCATTGGGAAATGTTGCTGGTACGCGAGTAGTTTTCCCAGTTAATGGCAGGGTAGTTGAAATCACCCAGTATTAGGGTGTTTGGTTGTATCTTAATATTTTCAAGTATGTTTAGAAAGGTGTAATGAGAATCTTGGGGCTTGGTGGAGGATCTGTAGCAAGCTACAATTTGCATTGCAATCTTACCTAGTGTTAGTTGCACCTGCAGAATTTCAGATGCATTGTGTTGGGCAACTAGCCTGGAGGTGTGAATATCCATGGTAAATATGGGCACTCCTCCACCTTTAGTGTTTTGGTCTTGGTTTGGTGGCCGAAAAGTGTGTTTAGAGTTGTAGCCTGGTATTGCAAGGGTGCTGTCTGGAGTCTTGAACCAGGTCTCAGTTACTGCACAGATATCGATGTTCTCCATTTTTAGGAGCATCTCGAGAGAGTGCATTTTGAGGTTTAGACTTCTAGCTTTGAGTAGCATTATCTTCAGATTTTGCATGCTTTAATCTGTTACGGTGGTGGTTTTGTCCTTTGAATCTTGCCTAAAAAAGGCACTATAGGGGTGGCAAGAGCTTTAGCCAGTAACCTAAATCCCAGGGGTGACAGGTGCAGACCATCTCTGGCAAAGCATCATGGTTTGTTGATCATGTTGTCCCAGGCAGACAGATACTGGATCCCCTTTGAATGACAACAGAAGCTTAGCCAGTTGTTGAAGTCAATCATTTTGTCCTTATACTGTGGTATCATTCTGGGTGAAGGCAGGACGCTACTCAAGGCTAGGGTCATTCCTGCCTGGGTCACATGATCCGAGAGCTCTTCCATGTATAAACAGCCTCTGCAAGGCTCGAGCCCAGGACCCTGCACACCATAGACAAAGTGATTTATCACCAAGCCATGTCAGATATGAACAGTATCAGTGCACCTAGTTGATAGGGTTGCCACCTAATTCTTTTTCTGTAGTTCTAACCTGGGGGGGGGGGGGCTTAAAAATGGTAAATGCATTCATACTTTACAAGAAAAAATATTTTCTGACTTTTCTCTAAATGTCACAGCAATCTTTGATACTACATTTAAGTTATCTTAACATATAAACTATTATAAATAACATTTAAAGCTTAGCATTTCAATACTGTGTTGCTGCTAATGTAAATTTATCAGAAGACTTGATAATTGCCTTTAAACCCCTGACTGATCTAATTGCTTTGTTTTACTATGAAAGGGGAGTGTTAAGTTCTCCTCCCTTCTACAAAAAAAAAAAAAAAAACAGTGGAAAACAGTTCCACAGCTTCCTGTCTTTTTTTGTATCAGCTGCTGTGTTCCTGACATTAGCCCATCTAAGACTGACAGCAGTACCTGTCAGAGTAAACTACAGATTTAACTGTGTCTGTAATATGTCATGCAGGTGGAGACGAATTTCTCTGCAAAGTATGTGAGAAGTTGAGTTTTAAAAAAGGTAGGTGGGCTTTCCCTTCCTTTGACTCCTATGCAAGGAAATAAAAGTTTTAAAAAATACAAACAGGTTTCAGGTGCCTACACAATGCTGGAACCACATTATAGGGAGAAAAGAAACCTAACAATTGAGTTAAAACTGTATGAGAGGGTGGAGTTTTCCTTTAAACCCTCCAACATAAAAAATCAGTCATGACTAAAGGTACTGCTGCACAAAACTAGAAGTTTAAATAAAAAAACTCACTCCCTTGAAGTACTCCTCACTCTGGAGAATGCAGACATATTTGCAGTTGCAGAAACATGGTTCAGAACCATAGAAAGCACCCTGGCTAACAAAAGCTACAATGGCTTTCACACATGTCAATCTCCTTCAGCTCAGAATGAAACAAAGGGAGGAATTGTCTCAGTATTCATTAATGACATGTACACTGCTATTCGGGTCCAACAACATGACTCACTTAAGCTACTCCATGCCCAAGTAACCAAAGGTGCGACCCCCACCTCCTACGTAAACCTACTGGCATCTCTTAATATTCAGCCTAACACCATCCTTATGGGTGACTTCAACTCCCTCTCTATAAATTGGAAGAATTATATGACTTATAATTCACTTGTGCAGAGGTTTTTGGTCTTTGTCAATGCTAACGCCCTGGAGCAACTAGTTAGCTCCCCAGTAGAGGTAAAAACATCTTAGACCTAGTACTCACGTACACGGGGGGGGGGGTGCTGCACCCTCCCATGCATTAACTCCTCCCTGGTAAGATCTGACCACAAAATGATCTTCTTTAGTATTAAAGTATTTAGTATTAAAGCTAACCTAGAACCACCATCAAACTCCAAACCTGTTAACTTTGCTAAGGCCAATTACTTCAAACTCAGCGACAGCTTATTAAACTTCCAAGCTCCTCTGAACCCGGATGACATTGAGTCTTACTCTGAGCTGTACACAAAAGCACTGTACAACCACATTCACAGATGCAGAGAGGAGGCAGTACCTGTCTGAGTTAACCCTATGATTACTGGCAAAAAAACTACCATGGTGGACCCCTAACATAAACAGTATCTACAGGAAATGTAGCTGTAATCACAGTCTGTATAAACATAAGGACTGTCAAAAGTAATATGGCCATCACATTTAAAGGCCATAGTACAATACATGGAGTCTTCCAGCATAAAAATGGTACTATTCAAGGCCATATGAGTCTGCACTGTCCAGGCGGGGTTACATATTAGAAACATGAAAGATCTAAAACGGGAATGTATGTACATCGGCACATAAAGGTCAATGTACATACACAGTGAAACACGTAAATGGCGAAAATCAAAACGCCGAATGTGTTTCCTAGCCAACAACGCGGTGGTGGGGATAAGGAAATATATCCTTTTCCCCACTGTAGTGAGGTCTCAGAGTTGGTATTTTTAAGCAGGGGGGTGTGGAGGGTGAAGCCCCCCACATGGGGGGGTGCAGGGGGACTTGCCCCCCTGCATAAGCATGTTAAATGTTTTTTTTTTAATTTTGTACTTACCTGTGTGGCAGGTTTTGCTGACTAAACACGTTCGGCATTTTGATTTTCGCCATTTTCCTGTTTCGCTATGTATGTACATCGACCTTTATGTGTCGATGTACATACATTCACATTTTAGATCTTTCGGGGTTTTAATATAGATCCGTCCATGCGGAACCTCTCCCACATTTTCCTTCATGGATTGGAGAAAAACAGTATATTTATTGTTTAATTCTCAGTTCAGTTTAAAGTTGAATAAATCTAAAAAAGTAAATGTAGCTTCACTTATGGTACTAACCACATATTTATTGCCTTGGTGGTTAAAGGCATAATGGCAGGGTGTCACCTTTGAAATTTAATGCTATTTGATATTAGGAAGGAACAAAACAGACGCAATTTTTGTCTGTCCAATTATATTTTCATAGGAAGGTCTTGGGCAAACATGAGTCTATTGTCATGCCAAAGAAGTTACTTTCTTCTTTGCTACCTTTGTACCTATTTAAAATGTCTGCAGGTTGAGATGTATGCATATCACAATGTATGCGATAAGTAAAACAGTTACTTTCCTGTTGGCATGGGATTGTTATCTCATAGTAAAACTTTTCCTGCTTTCCTTGGTTTTCAGTGAGGAAGTTCAGGTTTTTGAACTAATAACAGGTGGCTGGATGGGTCATATTTTTGCAAAAGAGAATATAATTGTACGTCTTCTTCTTCTTCTTTCGGCTGCTACCATTAGGGGTCACCAGAGCAGATCATCTGTTTCCATTTCTTCCTGTCTCTGCATCTTGCTCTGTCACACCAACCATCAGCATGTCCTCTCTCACCACATCCATAAACCTTATCTTAGGCCTTCCTCTTTTCCTGTTACCTGGCAGCTTCATCCTTAGCATCTTTTTCCCAATATATTCTGCATCCCTCCTCAGCACATATCCAAACCAACGTAATCTTGCCTCTCTGGCTTTGTCTCCAAACCTTCCAACCTGGGCTGACCCTCTAATATACTTATTCCTAATCCTGTCCACCCTCATCACACCCAGTGCAAATCTTAATATCTTTAGCTCTGCCACATCCAGCTTTGACTCCTGCCTTTTTGTCAATGCCACTGTCTCCAACCCATATAACATAGCTGGTCTCACTACCCTCTTGTAGACCTTCCCTTTCACTCTTACTGGTACACGTCTGTCACAAATCACTCCTGACACTCTTCTCCACCCACTCCATCCTGCCTGTACTCTCTTCTTCACCTCTCTTCCACACTCCCCATTACTCTGAACTGTTGATCCCAAGTATTTAAACTCATCCACCTTTACCACCTCTACTCCCTGCATCCACACCATTCCTCTAGCCTCCCTCTCATTCACACACATATATTCTGTCCTGCTGACCTTCATTCCTCTTCTCTCTAGAGCATATCTCTGCCTCTCCAGGGGTCCTCCACCTGTTCTCTACTCTCACTACAGATCACAATGTCATCTGCAAACATCATAGTCCACAGGGACGCCTGTCTGATCTTGTCTGTCAACCTGTCCATCACAATTGCAAATAAGAAAGGGCTCAGAGATGATACTTGATGTAATCCCACCTCCACCTTAAACACATCTGTCACTTCCACCGCAGACCTCACAGCTGTCACACTACCCTCGTACATATCCTGTATCACTCTTACATACTTGTCTGACACTCCTGACTTCCTCATACAATACCACAACTCCTCTCTAGGCACCCTGTCATATGCTTTCTCTAAGTCCACAAAGACACACTGCATCTCCTTCTGACCTTCTCTGTACTTCTCCATCAACACTCTCAGAGCAAACATTGCATCTGTAGTGCTTTTTCCTGGCATGAAACCATACTGCTGATCACTAATCATCACGTTCCTTCTTAACCTAGCTTCCACTACTCTTTCCCATAACTTCATGCTGTGACTGATTAATGTAATCCCTCTGTAGTTACTACAGCTCTGCAGATCACCCTTATTCTTAAAAATCGGTACCAAAACACTTTTTTCTCCAGTCCTCAGGCATCCTCTCACTTTCCAAGATTTCATTAAACAATCTAGTTAAAAACTGCACTGCTATTTCACCTAAACACCTCCATGCTTCCACAGGTATGTCATCTGGACCAGCAGCCTTGCCATTCTTCATCCTCTTCATAGCTATCCTTACTTCCTCCTTGCTAATCCACTGCACTTCATGATTCACTACCCCCACATCATCCAACCTTCTCTCCCTCTCATTCTCTTCATTCATCAACCCCTCAAAGTACTCTTTCCATCTGCTCAATGCACGCTCCTTGCTTGTGAGTACGTTTCCCTCACTATCCTTTATCACCCTTACCTGCTGCACATCTTTACTAGCTCGGTCCCTCTGTCTAACCAATCGGTACAGATCTTTTGCTCCCTCCTTAGTGTCCAACCTTTCATACAACTCTTCATACGCCTTATCCATAGCCTTTGCCACCTCTCTCTTTGCCATGCACCTCATCTCCTTATACTCATGTCTACTTTCTTCATCTCTCTGACAATCCCACTTCTTCTTCACCAACCTCTTTCTCTGTATACTCTCCTGTACTTCCTCATTCCACCACCAGGTCTCCTTGTCCTCCTTCCACTTTCCAAATGTCACACCAAGACCCTTTCTAGCCATCTCCCTTACTAGCTCTGCTGTAGTTACCCAGCTATTTGGTAACTCTGCACTGCCAACCAGTGCCTGTCTTAACTCTTCCCCGAACTCCACCTCACAATTCCCCTTTTTCAATTTCCACCATTTGATCCTTGGTGCTGCCTTCACACTCCTCCCCCTCTTCTTGATCACCAATATCATCCTACAAACCACCATCCTATGCTGCCTAACTACACTTTCACCTGCCACCTCTTTACAGTCTCCAATCTCCTTCAGACTGGCCCTTCTACATAAGATATAATCCACCTGTGTGCATCTTCCTCCACTCTTCTATGTCACCCTATGCTCCTCCTTCTTGTTAAAATACGTATTCACCACAACCATGTCCATCCTTTTCACAAAATCCACTACCATCTGACCTTCTGCATTCCTTTGCTTAACACCATACCTACCCATCACTTCCTCATCCCCTCTGTTCCCACCAACATGCCCATTGAAATCTGCTCCAATCACCACTCCCTCACCCTTGGGTACAGTCATCACCACTTCATCCAACTCACGTCAAAAATTTTCTTTCTCATCCGTCGCACACCCAACTTGTGGAGCATATGCACTAACCATTCATTACACCATCAATTTCCAGCTTCATAAACATCACTCTATCTGACACTCTTTTCACCTCCAAAACACTCTTAGCATACTGTTACTTCAGGATAACCCCTACGCCATTTCTCCTCCCATCCACACCATGATAAAACAATTTGAACCCACCTCTGATACACCTAGCCTTGCTCCCCTTCCATCTGGTCTCTTGCACACACAATAAACCAACCTTCCTTCTGTCCATCATATCAGCTATCTCTCTCCCTATACCAGTCATACTGTCATCATTCAAAGTTCCAACCCTCACTACCACAGTCCTAGCCTTTACCTGCCTTCGGGCATGCCTTCCCCCTCTTCTCCTCCTTCGGCTAACAGTAGCCCAATTCCCGCCAGCACCCTCTTGACCAACAGCACTGGTGGCGGTCATTGTTAACCCGGGCCTCGACCGATCCGGTATGTATATCTGTACTGTTGTCTGCATGTATGATTTGGCAAAGTTCTTACGCCAGATGCCCTTCCTGACGCAACCCTCCCCATTTATCCGGGCTTGGAACCGGCACAAAGAAATGCACTGGCTTGTGCATCCCAGTGGCTGTGTGTACATATATAATATATGATGTGGCTATTTCACTTGTTAATGTGGCAGATTCAATTATAAAAAGCCTTTGCATATAGACTAAATATTATGGAAAAAATAGACTTTGCATATTATGGCAGTGAAAACTTGTTAGAAATGTGAGTCACCTCAGAGACTATTAGATTTTGTAGCACATAGCCAAGGCATGTTTGCCCGTGCTAGGGAAAGATTTTCACAGCAAGAGTGGAGCCTGCTGAGGATGCTTGATCAGAAGGAACTATGAGCAACTGGAACCTATCTGTGGATCTAGTCCGGGAATGTTGGCAGTCGAACTGTGGATATTCAAGCAGTACCAGGGATCTGTGATTTACTGAGAGTCCAGACTGTTTGTCTTAAGCTAGAGTACCAGAGCCGTGGAATATCAGAAACAGATGTATTTCCTTGCGACTTTAAGTCGAACACTAAGTAAACAGCAATTATACTGATCAGGAATACGTTGACTTGGCTTAAGCTGAAAGAGAACTTCATATTTTATTTCTTCACTTTAAATAAACTGCATTTCGACAAAAGAGACACTAACTAGTGTGTGCTCTATAATGCAGTGGTGTTTATTGCAGGGGTAGTTTGATCAACATGTACCGAACTGCACTGATTTTCATTTCTACATCTCGGCCTGCAAGTGCAAAACATCACATCTGGGAAGAACTTACTATCTTTAGTGTTTCTGTCACCTGAATAGAGCAAAACAGAAAAACTGACTATTCTTTTATTTAATTGCATGACCAAACAGTTATACTTTTCAAAATGGACAAACTTATAGAGACTTTAGAGCAGACTAGCGCAAATATTTATTAGTGTATTACAGCTCTTCAAGGGGAGAGTGTGGCTCTCTAGGAAACTAATGAGGCTACAGATAGACATTAAGTCTCAAGGAAGAGCAAAATCAGACAGCCATAGTACTGCTCACACCAAAGACCTCTCCACCACTAAAGAAACTGAGCAGAAATTATGACATCTTGTTGCTTTTCAGAGATATGTGACCCAGGAAAATTGGACTCAGCCTGATTAGGCCAAAATGTTATCCTCACAGCTTCCAGGAGAAACACTCAATGGACATGGAAGATACATAGATTACACACACCATCATAAACTAAAAAAGAACTGGTAACTACATGTGGTATATCTTTGGATCAAATAGACCTTAAATTTCGTAACTGGTCATTTCATTTTAATTCATGTAAAATGGTAATAGCTAAAGCACAATTTAAATCAGAAGTGGACAGCAAAAGTAAAATTATAGACATTTTAGCAGTTGTTATATTCAGAAGGGCACTCCCACATAATCTGCATAAACGTTTTTTTCAGAGTGACTTTGTTTCTTGATGAATTTAATTTACTAATTGAAAGATTACTGGCCAATGAAACATTCAGAAAACTGAGCCATCTAAGCTTGTAATTAAAAGTGTGCAGATGTCTATGAGTACAGCAAAACCTCTCTAATAATTACAGCCCATGCATTGTGTTGGCTCACTCACCCCTGCTCCATTTACTCGCGCACACACACACACACACACACACACACACACACACACACACACACACACACACACACACACACACACACACACACACACACACACACACGATACCTGCCCCTGTGCTTTCAAAATAAATCCAGTGTCTCCTTTTTTCCTGCCTTTGTAAATCATGGATGATTATGGGAAGTCATTAATGCCAGACTTAAAGCTTAATGCTTCATATCCTTCAATAAATGCAAGCAAGTACAAATGATGTTATTCTAGTGACTTTCTAAATTTATAATAGGAATAATCACAATGTTCCCAGATTATTTTTGGCTTTGTCTGCATTTCTTGTGCTATTCAGTCAAGTGGTATGCTTATATGTGCCCTGTCCCTCATAACTCATGAATATGTCTGCGATCCTCATTATATTGTAAAAACAAACTTTGCTTTACTAACTTAATGGAATACTAGTTTAATGCTGCTGTTTCCTGTGTTAAGGGTGCAGGCGTAGAAACCCCTACCCCACTCATTTTATTTTCTTTTTCTCTGTGTTAGATAATAATTCCATGTTTTCCATGGTGTCTAGTGGTGGCACAGATGACTAATATCTTCAGTCTTATGTTGGAACATGCAAGGTTTGAATCTTTGTAGTGCCTTTAAGGCACTCTATTTAGAGTATCCCTGGTTTCTAATGGTCTCCCCTGACCTGCATCATCTTTCCTTTTTTTTTTTTATCATATACTTTTGATATATTTATTTGTAACCTTCCCTCCGAGTTACACACTCTAGGGACCTAAACCTTGTCACCATAATAAACAGAACATGCCAGAGGGATAGATTCCTGTCCCAGAGACTTCCCATATTCTGGAATAAACTACCTATCTATATCAAACAAAGCTCCTCATTAGCACTCTTCAAGAAAAATCTTGATGATTGGATGGGAAATAGGAAATTCACCCCTGGGATCACCTCTGTGGCTCTGCTCGACAGTGGCACAGAAAAATAATTTTCTTGGGTGGCAAAAGCCAGGGTACCTTTTTGGCTGTGCTTGTATAGGCCCCCGGGCCGATAGCCTAGTACCTATCTATGAACCTATAAGTGGCCTTAAGGCTTGCTGTTGAAGAGCTATCCCTGGTGCTTAGTGTTTCCCTCGAACCATGTCTTTTATTAAGTACTATTAAGACACAACGTAAATGTTATTCCAGGTCTAGCATCCTTTCTAACTCATGTTTCTGTTTAGTGCCCTTACAGTACAGTGGTGTCTACTTTTTCCTCTTTAACAATATTGCAAGATATGATTAGTCTCTCTCTCTCTCTCTCTCTATATATATATATATATATATATGGTTCCCCTTCAGAAGACCGAATTACTGAAAACTCAAAATTCTTAAGCTCAAAGCCAGAATCTCGAGTTTTCAGTAACTCGAAATTCTGCAGGGGAACACAAACAACTGCAAAACATTTTTCTAAAGTTTTTGCAGGGGGGCAAGCCCCCCTGCACCCTCTACACCCCCATTCTTAAATATACCAACTTTGAGATCGCACTACAACGGGGATGAGGAAAATCTCCTGTTCCGCGCTGTATGCAGAAACGCACAACGGGAGAATTTCCATTCCTCCGCTATAGTGCGGTCATGGAGCTGATATATTTAAGCAGGGAGAGTGCAGGGGGACTTGCCCCCTGCAAACATTAAATAAACTTGTTTTTTTTTTCCCCTTCTCTTCCCTTCACAATTTCGAGTTACTGAAAACTCGAGATTCTGGGCTCAAGCTTATGAATTTCGAGCTTTCAGTAACTCAATCTTGTGAAGGGGAACCATACACACACACATATATATATATATATATATATATATATATATATATGTCCATTATATATTGCGTGTGTGTGTGTGTGTGTGTGTGTGTGTGTGTGTGTGTGTGTGTGTGTGTGTGTGTATGTATTTATATGAATGAGCAAAACATACATTGTTGACTGGCAAAACACCGATGTTAAAATGAAATAAGCAATGGGCAACGGATGGAACCAGGCAGTAACCAAAGTCCAAAGTCCACAACTCACACATTCAAAATGGATGACAGTAATTTAAAAATAACTCCTTTAATGTAGTCGACAAGGTAAGCGCTTTCACTGTTTCAGCTTCATGAGACCAGATAACAACTAGAAAAAACACAGCCTATTTAAATACATTCATACTAAATGCAACCAATGAAAAACAAACAATTAAATACTCAACAACCTATTTAAAGCAAAATATCACACAAATACATACAGAATACAAAGAGAATCAGACTCTGCAATGTATAATGTATAACAACCTACATAACACCCTATAAAATATAAGTATTTATAAAATATGTGCATTAAAACTTAAAAACAGCTATACTACAGAAATATGTAAATATGCATATACATCTACACAAAGAACGCTCAAATAAGCCTATTACTTAAATAACCTCCTTTTCTTCAGAGTGGGCTTAATGGAGGCCCTCTCATTCAATCCCTTACCCCGATCTGCAAGGAGTAAAATGATCCATGGATGTGTGAGTTGTGGACTTTGGACTTTGGTTACTGCCTGGTTCCATCCACTGCCCATTGTTTATTTTACTTTATTTATTTTTATTTTGAGCAACGGAGGATTCATCACTCGGATACCACCTTGTTGGTTTTACTGATGTTAAAATGTCAAATAGGTCGATGTAACACGCGCCAGTATGTATGTGACAAGAAACAGCCTATTGCATGCAAATTTATTTATTTTTTTTTAGAAAAGTGAAAAAGAGATTGTGCCCATCTGATTATATATACTAACACTCAGATTGCACAAACACAGCATAAAGGCATATTCCTTGATCCCAGGAATTGTTCGATCTTGTACACCTCTCAATTATCTGTTTATTCAACCATAAGAGGTCAACTTCAATATTGTTGACTACACACACAATCGATCAAATCACCTACTCTCATATATATATATATATATATATATATATATATATATATATATATATATAAACATACTCACATATGCAAATGCATATACATGTGTGTGTGTGTGTGTGTGTGTGTGTGTGTGTGTGTGTATGTATGTATGTATGTATATATATATATATATATATATATATATATATATATATATATATATATATAAACATTATGTCATTTAATTGAAAAGACAAAACATCTAAACACACCTGGGCAAAACTCACTTAATCTAACCCAGTATAATGTAAAAAGCTCCCCTGCACCCCACCCATCCCCTAATATATAATAACTCCATGGTTACATTCCAGTGTAAGAACTGGGACAAAACACTAGAAGTGCACCACCATCTTGCCCATTCCAGCACATTGTGATAAATCAGACTGTAATATTTCTTAAAAATGTGTAAGAAAACTCCCCAATAATTATTATCAGATTTATAACTTGTAAAATATACTGAAGATTATCACTGGATGAAATGCGATTTAGATCCTTTTCTTCAACCACTCATGGTTAAACAAAATGATAGTTAGACCACTTGTTTCACACACACACACACACACACACACACACACACACACACACACACACACACACACACACACACACACACACACAAACACACACACATTTCTGAGTGTTATAGAGTTGGTCACAACATGCGTTCGTCTCGTGCCACTTTGGTAATTTTTGTAGTTGGTGCAATTAGTTACATTACATTACTTTCGACCTCCAACAGTTATATACTTTAGGAACTATGTTCTTTCTTAGTGGTTATGCAACAATAGAGTTAGTATATTAATTTCCAGGGATCTGGGGTGAAATTCCCCAATATAACACCAACATTTCTGGTCATTTTATGTGTTCACAAATGAACATGTTCAATGTATTTCCTGTTGATGAAAGTTCATTGTCAGTTTAATTACATATACTAATATATACATTTTATAGAGAGAGAGAGAGGGGAGAGAGAGATTTGTTTCTTGATGAGTGGGTAATTTATACTTGCCAACTGAGTTCTGTTGCAGTAATTAGGGATGTGGAAATTTTCACAATTGTTTTTTTGTTTTATTTCAGGTTTAATTTTCTGCATAGGCTCCAGGCAGCACTGTTAAAGGTATGCAGACCATAATAGGTAAAGCTGCCTTAGGGTCCCTCTGAAGTTACACCACACAGCTACCATCTGCAGAAAAAAATATGTCTTTATTTGAACATTATTATTGCTACTCAATTGTCGGTTAAAAAGTAGGCACAGAAACACTCAACCATCAGTTTGTCAGAGATCATGCTTTTTTATTTATAGCCATTCAAGTTATAGGAGTGAATAAAAGAGGGGGGGGGCATCTTAAATGTCACTGAGTGTAATGAACTAAAATGGATAATAGAATTAGCAGCAGATCGTTTACCTGGTTTAAATACCACCATTCCTTTAAAACCAACCTTAAAAAAGAGGTGGGTAGTTTATTGAATGTGATTGGCTCTTTATCTGTTAGATGTTGCATAAAACATGAGTTTGTCTATGGTTTGATCATTGTCTGAAGGAGGGTTATCCCAGAAGTGCTAACAATGCTTTAATACTGCTGTATTTTAAATAAATAGTGAGTGATGGTCTGCTGCACTCTGTTCTTCATTTTCTTTGTTGCCTACTGACGTTGTTTGGAAGAGCAGTGACCTTAAGAGAAGGAAGATAGTTTTTGCTTGTTGGGTACATTTTATGAAGTCTGAAACTCAAATGTATGCCATTATTTTGTGATTTCAATCCTCAGATCATCCAACTGTTTTGACAGAAATAACACACATTTTATGAGGAATAGACCAAAAATAAAAGGAAAATCTCGACATTCTGTGAAAATCTGGAAAGTTGAGAGGTATGCTTCACTTTTTCATGCCTGAAATAGTCAATTTTTTTCCCATTTCTAGCTTTTCTTTCTGTAGCCTCTCAATTACCCTGCCATTTAAATATTGTAACTATTTTACCACTGCCATGCCTGGCTTGCTCTTGCAGGCATTGACTGTCAGCCTGGATTACCAGAGAAAGTCAAACATAGCCTTTACTTTTGTCATCTGCATCTCCCAATCCTCAAGAGTGTTTTATAACATTGTCTAGGTATGCGTCAGCACATTTGAAATAAGGTTTTAGGACTCTGTCCATTAACTTTGAAAGATTACAGGGTCACTGTGTAGTCAAAAGGAAGTGCAGTATAGTGCAACAAGCCCATTCAGGTTGAAAAGACTGCCTTTGCTTTGGCTTGAGCTGTTAAAGGCATTTGTCAGTACCCCTTTGTCAGATGTAATGTGGTCAAAAATCTTGCCTTCTCCATCTGTGCTAGTTCATCTACTCTAGGCATGTGCTAGCTGTCAAATTTTCAAATATTGTTCAGTTTCCCCAAATCATTACAAAACCTGATTATTCCATCAGAATTTGGGACTAAAGTTTTAGTTGTGTTTAGTATGTTACATGATTTTATCTTTGGTATTTAAGTAGTTAATTTAAATGAAACCTTAGTTCTGATGAAGTTGTGTGGGGGACAAAATCACTTAACTGTGGAGTTGCTGTGCATAATAACGTTTCACTCATCTTATTTGGTGTTTTGTTCTGTTTACTGTGGTATTTACTCTGACTTTTACAATTTGTATTGTTATATTTAGAAAAGTACATTTGAGAATGGTGGGGGGGGGGTATCGTCCATGTAGTGCCTGATTATGCTGGAAGTATGTTGGCTGTTTTCAGGAATGCAAGAGAGACTGATTTATTTAACAACTGAATAGAAATTGGTGCTAAAGAAACAGTGTTTTTAGGGTAATGGCTTCAAATTTTTACTTGATAACATCAGAATTTTAGAAAAGAAAGTTACACAAGCCTAAGCCCCTTATCTGGTACAGCATATAATTTGAACAATGCATCCATTTTGAAACCGGTTCCAAAGGGCTGTAGTCTCTCTATCTTTTTAAGCAGTTTGAAGTACGAAGGCCACATGTATGGAGAACTATATAGTTTTGTTTGACAAAACAGGTTGTGACCTAGTGCATATCCTGATTAAATGTAATGAAAGTTTGACCAGCATGTTGAAAGAAGAGATTGTTGACATAACCAATACATTTCTTAATGAAAAGACATTGAATGTTTTAAAACAGATAATAACTCAAAACGACCAATAAAAATAGTTCTAACATAGAACTTCATTAGACAAATCCATTACAAGCAGTCCTTCATTTAAATAAACCTTCCCATGATCACATGTTCAGCACCTCAGTGCTTTAACCCCTTCCTTCTCAAAACAACTTTAAAATTCTCTCTATCTCTCTGGTAGGTTAGATGGAATGCGTGAAGTTTTCCAGGATTAAATGATGGAGAGAATTTTAAAGTGGTTTTGTGAATGAAGGGGCTAAAGCACTGAGGTGCTGAACGTGTGATTGTGGGAAGGTTTATTTAAACAGAGTATTGCTTGTATTAGATTTGTCTGATGAAGTTCTATGTTAAAATGAAAGTACTTGCCATTTTACATTAAAGTATTTTTATTGGTTGTTTTGAGTTTTTAGATTCATTTTATTATGGCTAGACAGTTTGTTTTGTCTTTTTGGATTGGTGTTTTTTTCAACAGAAGATAATGCTTGCTTTTCTCTTGCTAGAATTGATATCACATATAAATCAGAAATGAAAAATTTGGAGATAGGTGGCAGTACTTACTGTATGGAAAAACAGATAAGACTTTATTTAGCACAGCAATGGCCAAACAGCCTACTGGTATTCATGAAGTAGGAGGTATCAAACTGAATACTTTTTAAGCATAAGGAGCAATACCTCTAATGGCAAGGAGATTCCCACAATTGGCACTAAAAGTACATTGGACTGCATAAGCAGGTTTTACTTTTTAGAAGGATCAGTCCTGGAGGATGACAAGTTTCAAGTAAAAGACAAAGAACAGGAAGGAAGGAAGAATGTATAGTGATGTAACAAAGACTGGCCAAAACAGCAGGATATTTTTCTGAGACAGAAAAAATACCAACTGTGCATAAAAAAATTGCAACAGCAGGGAAGGCCATTAATTACACCACTTCATGAGTTATATTTTTCTCTGGTTTGAAGGGAAGTTCCTGAGTTATTGCATCTTTTTTTTTTTTTTTGAGAAAGAGAACTTGGACTTTTGAGCAAGTTTTTTTTTTGTGCCAAGTATGTGGGCAATTTCACAAATACTGTTATAGACTTAAATAATTATAAGGAAATTCAGCTTGATATGTGGGGTCTATATTACATTGTTGAACTCGTTAATTGTCAAACTACTCTTTGGCAAACCCTATTTGTCGAATCTTCATCTGTCAAACAATATTTTCAGTGAAACATTTTACCAGGGTAAGCAACCAGTGGGCCAACCTACCGAGCGTAACAAAAACATCATTTTTAAAACCCACCCTGGTGGGAGGTGTGCCCCTGCATACCCCCTAAATAATTATGCCAAGTACAAGATTGCACTATAGTGGGGAAAAGAGCAAATTCACAATAATGGCCCTCTGGTTACTTACTGTGAGAAAAGGTTTGCTGACACGATCATTCGACGGATGAAGACTTTGACAAATAGGGGGGTAACTGCACTACACCCCTTATATAAAAATGATTTTTAGAATGCTTTTAAACCATTTCACTAAAAAGAAACAATTTAATTTGAGTTTAGAAGAAAAGAAAGCATTGGCTGATTTAACAAACTACATGAATATATGGTATATGAAAAACAAGAGTTGACATATTGTACTTATAGACAGTGACTGGAGAAGCAGTAGGCTTTTTCCGTTTTAAAGGATAATGAGTTTTATGATAAAGTATCTTAGAAGGTTGTCAGTTTAACCTAGTACGACATAGATTTAACTTTATTTTACAATGCACATTATGATTTAAGATATTTAGATATCTGTAAGTATTTATTAGCAGATCATCCCAAATTGTGGTCTCATTTGCTATAACTAAGCTATACAGAAACATTTATGATCTTCCTTTAAGGCCAAATATTTCTAGAAAAAGGTTAAACTTGACTGTATTGTATTTTGTTAGAGTCAAAGTTAAATAAAGTTACCCAAAGTACACTTTCCTATATAAAAGACTTGTGTTTTTCTTAAGTAAATTAAGAGAGATTAAGATACAGTAAAGTGACAGCATTTTGTACCTGATCACAGCAGATGAAACATCTCATTATGCAGTGATCCTTCAAGACATAGAGAATGAGATTATTTAGGACAGTTTTGTTTGATTGCACTGAGTATACTAAGCAGAACATGAACATCGATTGCTCCTTGTTGTAGATTGTTTTGTGGACAAATTCTCTATATGTAATGGAGTTTAGATACATTATGGGAGTAGTAATGGGGACTTCTGTAATACCCACATTTATAAATCTGGTATTAATCAGTGGAAAGCGAAGTCACTATTTTTGGACATTTTTAAATTTGTGATTTTTTTTAATGTAAGATGTACTGACTATTTGTTTTTTTTACAGAACTTTCCTTAGATCAGATCAAATATTTTCAAAGGTTAAAAAATGAAAGCTCATGTTATTTAATTTAGTATATGACTTTGGTAATATTGTGATAAACCTTTTGGATGTTACCAAACATTATAATTCTAATACAAAGAATTTTAATTCTAGCATCTGTAGGAAGCCCAATTTAATTACTAAATGCATTCATGCCAGCAGTGTTAATCCTGTATATCTGAAGAGAAATGTTCTTGACAATCAGGCAATTAGAATATCCAAAGTCACTTCCACTGGTGATGCATTTAATGTAAGTGTGAAGCATTTCAATAGCATGTTTAAGGATAGGCTTCATAAACTAGAGTATATAGGCAAAAATATCCAAAAATTAGCAGAAGGTAGAAAAGCATCCAACAATTTCAATACAAAAAAATGCTGCCCCAGTTGCAAAATGTGGACAGTCCATAATAGACTCTATACATGTGCCTTATATTTGTGACTGCAAAAATATCAAGGACATAATTAAGAACAATTGTAAAGTATTATATGGTCCTCAAAACTTGCTAACAGTCTCAGGTTTATAGGAAAAAGAAAATAATTTACAAAGCCTTGTCAGAAAAGGGTTGTTATATATTTCATGCATACAATATCCAACATGCAAGAAAAGAAAATCATACTTACCTTGGCTGCATTTTAAGTCATATAGCTTCATTTGCAATGGACCATATTTGATTTTGAAACCCACAGGCAGTAGTGTAGGTTGCAGCTGTTGGTTACATTTAGTAGTTTATTGTGCTGTTTGTATTCCTTGCATCAGGTTTTATACTAGCAAAACAAAAGGAAATTCATTGAAAGAACAAATGAACAGCTATATGTTATAAATTTAAACACTGTAACAATGCACTTTGTAAACAGTCTATAAACTATGACCTCTAACAAATTTTTGTTTTTTTGTTATGACTTGGTGAAAATAGCTATGGAGGTGGTGATGGGAATGCTGTTTTAGAGATAAAGGATCCCAGGTGTCTGGATACTGTTCATCTGTTTAGATTCAATGGCCACTTGAATATTAGAAGTTTTGAAGTTAAATTGATATTTTTTTTCAAATGTGTGTTTTGACATGTTATTTTATGTCTTGCATTTATGATTAAACATTTAAGTATTGCTGTTCATAGGTATGGTCACTTGAAGCTTCCTTTTCATTTTGTTAAATAAGCCACTTGATGTTTTCCTTGGTATTTAACTTTTTAATTTAACCTCAGTTCTGATGAAGTTATATAGTGCAGGAAGCATCTGAATGGAGAGTTGTTGTCCATGATAAATTGTAATAATTTCTGGAGTGGAGCATTTTTACTTAATTTTTATAATGGTCACATTCTATGCCTTAAAGTAGATTTTATAAGTCACAATAAACCCAGAAATAATTGTTTTTCAATATTTTTAAACAACTTATAATAGCTCATTAGCCATTCACATTACATCCACACTGTTAATGGCATTTTGTTCACTAAGCTGTGATCTTTCAAATGAGGCTAAGCAGTTCTGTCTCTCTGCATTGCAGAGGTAATTAGAAAAAATGCAATTATTGCAATAATATATATATATATATATATATATATATATATATATATATATATAAGCAATGTTCAGTTGTTTAGTTATACTGGACAGAGGTCAAATATTAGCTTACATATTATGTAAGCTTTAAAATTGTATGTTTCAATAATTTTTATATTATTAATATAAACATGAACAGACAATATTTTACATCAAGAGGCATCAGTAGGATGATCCTATAGAAATACCTGGATGTATACATTCCTGCTCAGTTCTACTCCTGAAAGCCATTGGTAGTTTCTCACAGCAAGTATCAATGACAGAATTTATTAAAATATGAGATTCTGAGGGCAAGCCTTCCAAGTCCTTACAATTTGTTTGCATGTTATTTTTTCCATGCAGATTTCTTAAACCTGTATATAAAGCAATGTATTTGTGAATAATATAATTAGTATGGTTACCTGGTATATGTGATATGTCTCTGCAGCAATATAGTTTTTTCCCTAAGTGAAAATATTTTGTTCTGCTTTCATACTATGATTTTTTTAATCTTTCTTAGTATCTTACAGACTGAATAAATGAAAATATTAAATAATTTAGCTTCTTTAAGTACTGTGATTTAAAACGAAATTTTGTATTTCTCGTTTTTTTATTACTGTTTTAGCAGCTATTGCCCCAAAGACTTGTCTTTCTATGTCAGCAGTGTGGAAACCACTTTCTTTTTATCTTTTAGTACCAGCAATTCAGATGTGTCTTCTGTTATAATATTATACTCCATAAACGTGTGTTGTTGAAATTCATCACTTTGCTTATTATGTCTGAGCTTTTCCTTCCAACAATCTGAATTGCACTTATGTTTCAATGATTCTGCTTAATTTTCTGGATTTACTTTATCAACTTTTTTATTTTATCTTTACAAACAGATAATTTTCATGATTCTGTTCAGCAACATGCATGTTCTTTCAAACACACTTGTCTTTATCTACATCTTTACAAATGATTCTTTCTAGCATAGTTAATTTAAACTAATTAAATAAAGTACATGCAATCCTCCTCTGCTTATAACCACAGCTAGTACATGAGACACAGTGCTATGAACATATGGCTTTTTTCTTGTTACAATTGCTGTTTCAAACAATAATGCTGTATAGAGTAAATGTTATTGAGGAAATAACATCCACCAAGGGGTGCAGCGGAGGGCCTTTACATCCCTGGAAGGATATTCCCCAAATAATACCCACCATAAAGGACATTATTGTGCTTAGAAAATGAGCTATCTTTTTAATGTTTTTAAAAATTACTATTTTTTTATATTTTTGCCATAAAAAACTTGCTGTAGCATATGCAATTGCTGTCAGAGAAAGTACTTTACATCCAAAATATAAGTTATGGAAGTATTTCATTTACACAGACACAGAAACAAATGCACACACACACACACTCACACTCACACACAAACACACAGACACACACAGCAGTTAGAGGCAAAGTGTTGAGTGAATACACCTTACATGTCCTATTGTGGGCAAATGAATGAAAAAAAAATAGAATGCAAATAAAAACAAAAAGCCACTCTAGGAGCACTGAAAACCAAAAAAAAAAAAAAATAAATAAATAAATAAAATAAAAAATAAAATAAAAAAAAAATAAAAAAACTACTGCAGACCACTTTTTTAAGCATAACTCAGCTTTAATGATTCTGCTTTTCATCTGAAGGACTTCATCAGAAAAAAACAGAACTATCAATTCACATCTTTTTATATAAAGTGCAGTCATTAGCAAAAACAATAAAATAATTATTCAATTAAGTCATCTGATTACAGTATTTACATTTAATAAAGCAACAGTATTAAAAGTATTAAAAAACTTTAAAAAACTCAAAGCTTAAAACTACTGGCCATTGTCCAAAATATTAACCCTTAGTCTTTTGTCTTTAAGAAAACATTTTATACTTATAACCTCATTTAATCCAGGTTGCTGATCAGCTTGTAACTTAATTTGCTACATAGTCTCATTTTTCTCTAGAGAGTTCTTATAATCCCAGCTTCTTTCATCCAGTGGTGGATGTTCCAGTACAAAAAAAAGAAGTTTTTTGAAGTGTTTGCACATAGTGCTATGTTTATATAAAGCATTGCCAAGATCTTTGCTTTTTATGGTGTATATGTGCTCTTTTATCCTTTTATTTAGGGCTCTAGAAGTCATTCCTATATAAAAAGCTTCACAGCCCATACTTAGGCTGATATAAACAACAGCTATGGCAGTACAAGTAAATCTTCCACTGGCAATCAATACCATATTAATGTGTGGCAACATAATATAGCTGCCTTCATGAATGTACCTGCATACAGCACAATAACCACACTTAGAAATACCTTGGATTTAGGTGGAGGAATAGGTCTAACTAAAGCATTGTCATATTGCAGTATAGATTTAAAAAAAAATTCTTATATGTAAATAAAGGTTTATCATCAACAGTAATTATCTTCCTGATAGCAAAATGGTCCACAAACATATATAGCACATAAGCTAAACTACTAATGATATTTCCTTTACCACTACTATTAGAAATGTCACTGTGATTACTTACAGATTTATATAATATCAGTGCAAAAAGGATGTTTTTTTTTTACCTAACCTCCATCACAGTGGCAGTTAATAAAGAATCCTTATAGCCTCTAGCCAGAAATACAAAGGTGATGGATCTTATCTCCTTGTCAAACACAGCATTAGAAGTCCTTAGCCTAGATTTCTGTATAAACTGTCTCCAGGGTATATTGTTCTTAACAAACTTGGGATGATTGTTGTGATATAAATAACAATTTGAAAATGTTTCTTTTCTAAATATATTACTGCCAAAAGCCCTTCCAGCAATATCCCATTTCAAGGAAATGTCCAAGAAATGTACATCTAAACCAACATTTGAAGATGTGAACTTTAAAATTTCAGTTCTATGGTTCACCTCCTCCAAATTAAATTACAGTCATCTAAACCTCCTTCTATAATAAAAAAAATCATCTACATATCCCTTAAAAAACACAATTCTCTTAAAACTAGTAATAGTGGGAAGAATTTCACTTTCCCACCAGCCTAGGACTAAATTTGCAAACTGCAGAACCCATTGCAGTACCATTTGTCTGTTGATAGTACTTATCTTGAAACAAAAAATAATTATATTTTGAGTAGCTCCTCTAAAAGAGAATACATACGATTAACCTTATCTGTTGCAAAAGAAGTTTTTAAAGACAAGTATGATCTAATATATTCGACTCCTATATCCCATGGTAGGCTAGTGAAAAGAGAAATAATACTGACAGCATACATAACCATTTCCTTTTGTTCATAAGAAAAATTATCATTAAATAATCCAGGAAATCCCAGGAATCACATTGGTAGGAAGTTAAACTAACTACCAAGGGATTTAAAACTGAGTCTATATATAAAGAAATTCCCTCAAGTTACACTATTCAGAGCAGACACAATGGGTCTAAAAGGGGGTTATTTTTATCTTTCTGAAATTTAGGAATGCCGAAAAGAACCTCTATCTTGAGGTTCTCAATGGTCATAAAATTATACAAAAAAAAATCTAGCTGACAATTCATTAACAAATCATATAAAACACTTTGATGTAATTACAGCTGCGAAGAATGCAGTCTAAGTTAACTTCTCTATGTTCTTTAATGTTAGACAACATTCTTGCAATAGCCTTAATATAATCCTGCTGGTTCATAATCACTAATCCCCCCCCCCCCGCTTTATCAGCTTTCATGGCTTTCTCTCCTCACGGCAGCTTAATATGCTACAGTGAAATTACTGACTTGTATTTTTACTGGCCTTTATCTGTACATTAATACCCTGCTGGAGAACATTCATTTTACAATCAGGGTGAAGATGTATACCTTGTTCATTCTGTAAACCACTTTGTTCCTCATTTACCTTTTTTATTGCATGAATACTTTATCTTACACACTTCTTATCCACATCTCATTTCTTTAGCTATGCACTTTTAATTTCACTTATTCTACACATGACCACAATTTTCTGATAAGCTCATATCTGCTTCTCTTAATAATCTGATCCTTGTTTAGTTATTTCTTACGCCATAAACAATTCTGTTGCTTATTGAGGAATGTCTCAAATATCCAGATCACAGTTTTTGGCTCGTGGATAGCTCATTAACATAAATGTGTATACTGCCTTTATATTTTTAGCCTTGTAAACATCAAATAATGAATTAATTCTAGGCACACAATAACTGATGAAGTTCTCTATAATTATTGATGTTTTGTCATTCATCTTTTCTTGAAAAGTAAAAGTGTTAAGTACCTTCAAGTTGTCTTCTCCTGTGATATACAAAATTATTAAAAACTACAAGAAAAACCTAGCCAAGCTTGAGTTTTTGGTGTGTGATACCTTAAACCTTGTGGAATAGAGGCTCAGGGGATATATGCACATGACCCCTTGAGAACATCAAGTGTTTCAGCTATATGGCATCTGAATATCTTTGATTTTTTACTTTTTACTTTTTAAGTCTTTATGGACAAATTCAGGCCAACAAAGCCAGATTCCACTAGTTGTGGACATGCACATTTTGGCCTTCTTATGACCTTGTCATCACAGTATAAGCAGACAGTTTGAATGTACTCTAGAAACACAGGGTCTTTAAACCCAACTGATGTCCATAACCATTAAGGTGTCTGCAAAACATCCCAACTAACAAACAAAACCAAAAGGCAAAATCTCATGGACATTCAGATGCCATATAGCTGAAATACTTGATCTCCTTAATGGGTCATTTGCTTATATCCCATCGACCTCTGTTTCAGGAGGTTTAAGATATCAGACAGTGAAAACTCTAGTTTTTACTAAATGGTTTGTCTGTGTGACCTTTTTACTTTTTGGTTTTGTGTGATATACAAAATTGTGCTAAAGTATTCATTTTTTTAGGCAACTTAGCTAATCCATTTGTAAGGGCAAATAATTAAAATTTCTTGATTAAAAGCTACCAATATTCCGGTAAATTACATTACAGTGAGATAATTCATTATGGTTACAGCTTTGCTATTTTAACTGCATATTATACTTCTGTGTGAGTAAACACTCATAATTTCAAAACTGATTATATTTCTTCACTTCTACAAATATGTTCATAGGAGGTCTAAGCCTAGCCATGTTATACCCTTGTTCCCTTATTGACCAAGTTGTATGGTCTATATTTGCATTGTGAGTCTATGATCAGCAACGACTTCCCTTATCCAAGAGGTGACACTCCTGCAGTAAATTTACAGTCTCCATGCAGTTGTCTAAGTTATGCTTAAATTGGGTCATTGATGAGCTCTGTTTTACATGAATTGGGAGTTTGTTCAGGAGGAGTGGCAATCTCTGGGAGACTTATCTGTCTCTCCAGCATGTCCTGTTAATGTTGAAGGCTAGGTTAAGATCCAAGATCCCTAGAGTGAGTGAATCTTGTCCCATTTAACTTGCGAATGTGCAGAATTTCCATTAGGGCAGGGTCCAAGACTGCTCTGTAGGCCAGGCACAAGTTGCCTCTCAGCAGCCTATAAGATACAGAGTACAGTGACAGGGCCTAGAGTCTGTCTATGTAGGTCATGTGTTGAAGGTCCTAAATTTTCTTGGTGAGAAACCTCTGAGGTCTCTGCAGCTGCTGCAGGTGTCTGGTGTGGTACATACAGAAGGAAGGGTTGTACTCTATTAGTGGTCTCATGAGGTATGAGTACAGGGGAGTTATAACATCCTTAGCTCTGGATGCAGTTCCCTTACTTATGAGATGTGCAACATAGAAGGCCTTCCTTACCACTGTGGATACAAGGTGATCAAAGTTAAGGTTGCTATCATGCTGTGTTCACAAATCTCCCACCACTGGGTTTGAGCTAAGGGGGGTACCACTGTGAGCACATGGTGATTGAAATTAAGGTTACTATCAACCTGTGTTCCAAAATCTCTCACCACAGGTTTTGAGCTAAAGGGGGTACTGTTAATATTGCAATTTGCAGAGACTTCCCCTTTGATGAAAGGGATAACTCATTTTCTTGCATTTAGTTTAAATCTGTGGCTTTGAAACCAATCATTTGTCTGTGTAAGCCCTTTTTGTAGTATGTCAGTATTGTTGGGGGACTCCATGATTACACCCAGTTTGCAATCATCACTAAACTTGGTAAGCCACAGGCCATCTATTTTCACCTAGACTTCTGAGAAATAGATCGTAAACAGTAGGGGCCCAGCACAGATTCTTGTGGTATGCCACTGGTAACTGGTCTACTGATAGAGGTGGAATCCCCAACTTTGACTGTATGCATTCTGTCGGTGAGACAGTTGGCTACCCATCTAGTCACATATGGGTTAATTTTCAGCTGAGTGAGTTTCTCAATGATGCCTGAGTGTGGGGATTGTGTCAAAAGCTTTGGCTAAGTGAAGATGGGCTGTATGTATTATTTTGCCTTCATCCAGGGCTTTTGTGACATTCTCAAAAAAGTCCACTAGATTTAATAAGCATGATATACCCTTAACAAAGCCAAACTGGGTCAGATCAAAAGTCTGGAGGTCACCTATGCCTTTGTTGATAAGGTCAATGATGATTCTCTCCGTGGACTTACAGATGAAGCTGGTTAGGCTTATGGGTCTCTACTTCCCAGGGCCAGTTGATGGACCCCCTTTGTGCAAGGGAATTACTGTTGCTGTTTTCCACTCAGCTGAGACTAAGCAAGTACTTGGACTGTGGTGGAAGAGATTGCCACATTGGCACTGTTTTAGACCATTAAGTAAGAAGCCTGGGATGTTATCCAGTCCCATAGAGGTTGTGTTTTTGGCAATGGAGAGTGCAGTTATGACCTGATTTTTGGAGATACTAGATAGATGACTGGTGACAGGTATGGTTTTGGGTGTGTCGGGGGGGCAGGGGGGGTGTGAAGTTTGCACCAAATCTGTCTGCTAGCAGGTCGGTGATATCCTCAGGGTCAGTACTAGTGATATCTTCCACTACTAGTTCGGCACAAAGTCGGGCCTTCCTTTTTAGATTTCTGATGTAGCTAAAGAATGCCTTCTGATTATCCTTAGCTAGAGATGCTAGTATAGCTTTACAATTGGCTTTAAAGGACTTTACAATATATCTAATTTGCTTGTTCAAGCTGTGGAGGGTGTTCTTCCTCTGCTGAGTCAGTTCCCTCGTGTTCTTGGACATTAGTTTCTTCCACTTGTTGTATAACCTATTTATGCTTGATGTCTGCCAGACTGGCTTTTTTATGAGGCTGTAGTATTGATCCATGAAGGTGCAGCCGAGTCTATACATTTGTATAGGTGTTTATACAGGGCATTTGTTTACACCTCTGTATAGGAGTCATTGCTGACATCAGTAGCAGGGGATTTGAAACTATTTATGCCACCACATAGGAGGCTATAGTTTAATTTGGAAAACATTTTCATTCTTTTTGCTCTTGGAGGGGTTAGGTATGATCATTAGTTCAGATGAGACTGATATATGATATCAGACCTTCCCAAGGAGGGCAACACACAGGGAGTAGTGCAGAGGCCCCCCGTGTTGGTGAGTACTAAGTCTAGGACATTTGAGCCCATTGTGGGGGTGCAGACTGGCTGTTCCAGAGCATTTGTATTAACAAAAACCAGGAACCTTAGGATAGTGTGTTTGTGCTTATATATGACTTAGGACACCATGCAACATTTGGATATTTCTCAGGATATTCAGTGATTTCGGACGTCTTTACTATCTTTCAAGAAAGGCATGTATAAAATGGCATGTACTTCTTGTCACTAATTATTCACATGTTTACATATGTCCCCATATGCGATATATATATATATATATATATATATATGTGTGTGTGTGTAATTTAATTGGCCATTAGAAAAATAAGTGTTATCATACTAGTACTGTAGCCATTATTAACAGTATTAGTAATTACATTAGTAACAGTAACATATGGCATATACAATATACTGGCTACACTGTGGTTCATCTAATTAAGTGTATGATCCAGAGTGCAGTCAAAAGACTACTAGATTTCATTTGCAAATATGCTTTTTAACCAAGGAACAATCTTCCTAGAAACATAATTAAAAACATAAGATTTATTTCTTTTTTGCAGATATGAAGAGCTTGATTCATATAGCCTGTCCTAATTATGAATAAGCTTCCATTCCTTTTTAACCAGTATCCCATTTCTTTGAATGCTATAGTAAAATTAATGTATTTCTGGTCCACACATTGAGAAGCTCTTGTATTATTTTTTAATTGATAACTTATCATGAAAGCTAGCCCACATGTATATAACTTTTTCTGTGAAAGAAAAAAAAATCAATCTTTCTTTTCTAGGTCACCAGACTGTGTCCACTTTTTTCTTGTATATGTCCCCACTGAAAGATATATATATATATATATATATATATATATATATATATATATATATAGATATATTGTGTGTGTGTATGTATATATATATATATATATATATATATATATATATATATATATATATATATATATATATATATACAATCATCTTTGAAATACTTAATGTTTCTGTTATGCCCACTGTTCCCCACTTTCTGCTGGCATAATGCCAAGTTGTTTAGATCTTTCTGTTGTTGAACCCATACTAGTCTTGCTGTCTTCTTCTGCATAGTGTACATTGTGTTGATTCCTTTACATAGGTAAGGCCTTTAAGAAGGCACATGCTATGATAGATATGGTATCACCATTTGAAAGCTCAGGAGAATAAGGCTAGCCCAGTTTTGTTATCGATGACTTTCACAGAGCATCTCCTGATTGCCATAAGTTCCTTTACTACTTACTTCACACTGAATATTTATCTTAGTATTAATAGTGAGTATTTATTGAGTAAAGCAGCACTGTGTTGTTGTTACTCATGTTTTCATCTCCTGTCTCCATTGCTGTAGTTTCAGTTCTGGCTATAGTTACTATGTGGAGTTTCAACCACCTTGCTTTTCCTACTTGGGTTTCCATGAGGTGCTTATATTTCCTTTCTTCCCTGCAAAATGCAATGCCAAATTGATTAGTTTTTGAATCTACCCCTAGGTTTCTGTTTCTTTCTGCACCCATCTGGTATCCTATCGCGGGTCAATTCTGCCTTATGCCCATTGTTTCCAGGATAGGCTACTCTATATCACAGTGCTGAATTGGGTTGAGCACTTGCTAATAAAAGGTGAATGAAACAGCTGCACACACATTATGTTCTTTGTCTTACAGTTTTCATATGTAGAAACTCTGCTGTTACTAGGATGATTGCATTATTTGCTTTTGTACCAAATGTGTTAGTGTAAGTATTAATTTATATGAAGGTGTTGAGTAATTAAATTTAATGAATGCAGCATTTTTGTAGGTACAGTCTGGAAGACTATAATTGAATAAAGGAAATGTATTTGAAATTAATACATATAAAATATTAAAAACAAAGCTTTACTGCATGGCAGCTATATGAATTAACATATAAAACCAAAATGTATGTGCTTTATAGGAATTTTGTCAGTAATACAGTAGTAAGTAGAATCCAGAATACGGCACTTAAGATGTTGCTATTACAGTGAGAGAGATAAAATTTCTTTTCTTTTCAAGTAATGTTTTACCTCATGCTTAAACAGTCAATAAACAGAGTTACTGTGCATTACAGCTTTAAATTGTTTCTATCTTAAGCATAAAATAAAGAAAAATCAATATCCCTCATTTATGTTTGATACTTTAATGCAGAAACACTTCCTGTCTCCTATTATTAAGTCTTAGCAGTGTGGCACGGTGATCCAAATATGTATAAGTCAGCTGTATAATACAACTGTTACCTGGAAATGCTTTGACAAGCCACATTTTTTTATTTGTTTGCACAACCTGATCATCAGTTTTATTTATTGTCTTGATATAAGAATTTTTGTCCCAGTCCATGTACCAACACAGCTCAAGGAACTAAGGCTATATTAGAAATGCAATTTAGGAAGTTTGTTCTAAAATAAAGCTATGTGGCAGATGTTTGAGTTTCTTTTTTCTTTTTTTTTCAGTAATAATTTTTATTATTTTCAACTTGTTCATACAAACATTTGAGCAAATAAGAAAAAACAAATAGTTACCAAATAATGTTTCTAACAACAATTCTACAACATATGCACACTATTTACATGAATGCTTCCATCGGTTAAGAAAAAGCAGTAAAAAAGAACATATGAAAAACCTTATCAGTAGGCCTAATATCTTGTAATAGTTAATTTCTGATAAATTTTTCTTTCATGGTATAAATGCCCAGGGGGTTAGCTGAGTTCGGTACATTAAGCCAGTATAATATTGAAAAAGAGTTTCTTAATAATATCCAAAACTAAAGAGAGAACAAACACTGGAGGCAAACTTTACAAATTATTTTACATATCTTGCATAAACTACACAATATCATTCAGTATTAGTGTAATAAATTCAATGCAATCATATCATGCCTGAAAAAGGTTATTCATTTGTATACGCTTTTCTCCATTATATCCATTGCATGTTACTGAGCTATGCAATAACTAGGACACTGTGATAGTGCAGTCCAGAAAAATAGATCATGACAACAACTCTTTTGTGCAATAAGACAAAATGTGTTTTTTTTTCTGATTGTATTATGCAGAAGGTGTCCTGTTTAACACACTGTAGTGTGATCCCACTGGTGGTAAAACTCCTCCCACTCCAAGCTTTGGTTGTCTGAAGCTCTTTCCATACTGTTTTTTCCAACCTGTGTGACTTCATGCTTTGCAATTATTACATCACTGGCTTCGTATCATAATTACAAAGAAACTGCTTTGAACTTTGCAGCTGGTCCACTACTAAATTAATCATAAGAAAACTTACCTTAGAAATATTCCACCAGTTCTTTTTAATGTCAGTCAGGACGGCATCTCTCCAAATAGCACTGAACATTTTATCCATCCTGAACATTTGCTATACACTATTGAAAGAATAACTAAAAAAATGTAAACTGCAGGATTTCATATCTCCTCTCCCTGGCTGCCTGCACATCTATAACAATAACTGTCCTTCTTCCCATGTTAGAATATGGCCTGCTTTCTCTGCACTTGTCTAACAGTACTTAAACGCTACTACAAGTAGCAAAGAAAAATATGAAGATTTGTCCTGTTAGTAGTCCAACATGTGCATTATTATAGTTTGCAATAGGAATTCAGTTGGCTGCCACTTGTTATTGGGGCCATCTTCCTTTTAGGTACACTGCTATTCAAAATATTGAAGTTGGGATACTCTACCTCTTTGAATATAAAACTACTGTTCAAAGATCAAAGCTATTCCCTTAGAAGAGTTAAGACGAAAATCTTACCCTAACTTATTCTCCTTTCAGGACATTTATAGGAGAAAGTGCCTTTTGCAGGCTGAATCTAGCACTTGTAACTATTTTCCAAATGAAATTAAAAATCAAATCATCAAAACCTGAAGTTATTTAAAGCTTTAACAACTCATCAAAAAAGACATGCACACATGCTTTTGAAACAATGTTAAGTGAGCTGCATTGCCCAATTTTATTTTTGTATACTACAGGCATTGTATAATTCATTTTTACTTTTGCTTCAGGGTTATTGGAATGTGTTGAACTCAATTCTGATTCTGTATATTTTGTATATAATGTGCAAAAAGGAGAAGAACTCAAACAGAAGAAAATACTTCAGAAAGGAGGATCCCTGGGATAGTTGTTAAATTCACTAAACCCCATTTGCTCTTCCAAATAAATATGGCTGTGGTTCTGTGTCTCAACTGTGCTAAGCTCCTTCTCAAATATAAAGCTAGCAGCCAAATTTCTTGTATACATTGTATATAGCTTGCATTGAAATTCCCTTTATGTCTTCAATGTGTATTGCTTATAAGTATTTTGCTTACTTATTTCTAAAACCTTAATTGCTTTGTATATTACTGCATATATCTTTCTCTTTGAGCCTGGGTCATGGCTGAAAATGGTCAACTGACCAGCTCACTTAGTTGCTGAACAAATAGTAATAAACAATAATAAAAAAAAATAATTATTTACACAGTATAACTATCGATTATTGTGATTACACAAAGTAACTATGGCATGTGAGAAGCAGCACTATGAAACTATGAAACTAACATTTGCACTGAAGAGGGGGTTCTTAAAGTATTCATGCTACTTTATATGGTACAGTAGAAAGTTCAAATATATCACTTAATGCAGAAATATGTCATATAATTGTGCAAGTTTAATAAATCCCTAGACGTTGAACTGTGCTTGCTATGGATGCAATCAGTGCCCCTCCCTCTGTGCCATTAAAGGTGGAAAGTGATATGACAGAGTGCTTTATTTATTTTCAGGAAACTACTCATGATGAGATACATATTAGAAATTTACAATTCTTGATACTGACTGTAGTATAAGAAATCTATGTCTTGTGTGTCTGAATTCATCAAAAAGACTTTGTCCCAGTAATATTTTAAAAGAAAAACATTTAGAACATCATCAAAAAGCCTGTGTTTATGACTGGGACTTTTGTAAGTTGAGATCTGGCAGCCAAACACCAATTTGCAGTTTTCTATGCTCTTGGTATCTGTATTTCCTGGTGTGTGTGTGTGTATGTATCGTGTTGTAGTAGTGTTATGGAAAGGGTTTTTGTAAGGTAAGAAGCAGGGTTAGGGTTAGCATGTCTTACATGAAGGCCAAACTCTCCTGCACCACCTTAGTAATGAGTGTTAACCCTAACCTTAACCCTCCTCCTAGAACTACCATTTTTTTGAAACGGAAGCATTGATCAGCTTGTGTTGAGTGGTTTTGCGTTTCAGTGAAACATTATTTGCTCATAGCACCCAATCTACATGATTATAAATACGCGCGCGTGTGTGTGTGTGTGTGTGTGTGTGTGTGTGTGTGCCTATGTCTGTCTGTGCATATGTGTGTGTGTGTGTGTGTGTGCAGATGGGGTTGCAATAGTTCACACCATATGGTTCTGACAGCAGCAAGCTGAAAATTTTCCTGGGCCATTAGCCATTATTTATGTACTTATTCATTTATAGCAACGAGATATCTGAGGCATATAAAGTCAAATAACTGCTAGCAATTGTAGTGACATATGTGTGTGTGTGTGTGTGTGTGTGTGTGTGTGTGTGTGTGTGTGTGTGTGTGTGTGTGTGTGTGTGTGTATTTATATCTGAATTAGGAGAGTTTGTAATGAGTGTGCTGTATGATTTGATTCTAACAGCAGTAAGCTGAAATACATTACTGAGCCATCACATTTGGACTAATGCACTCATTTGATTGCAGTCACACACGTGAAGCATTCACAGTCATACAAGGAGCTGAATCTGCAGTCAAATTTATGTTTGTGTGTGTGTGTAAGGAGGTTGTAATAGGTTGCACTTTGTGGTTCAAGTTGTCAACAGTAAGATTAAATACATTCCTAGGCCATCAGTTATGCATTCATTTACTTGATCATAAGCAGTCATCTGAGGTAGACTTAGACATATGTGCTTGCAATTGTGGATGTGTGTGTGTGCGTGTGTGTGTGTGTGTGTGTGTGTGTGTGTGTGTGTGTGTGTGTGTGTGTGTGTGTATCTTTACAGTGGGAATTAAAAGACATTGCTTTGGCCAATTATTGTTTTAATATGATGTGATACCTGAGGTATATAAATCAACAAACCTGGTTTTAATTGCTGGTACAGGGGCTCACTGAGGATGAAAGTGACTGAACCCGCTGACAATTACTGAAGATAAACAGCCATTGTTCTGGTTTTGCAGAAGTGCATTCATGTGAAACAAGTTGAAATACTTTACTCTGGAAACTGTATGAAGCAAACTTGAAATGCATTACTCTGGATATTTTGTTGTTACAGTCAGACATCTGCACCTATCAGTTTTTTTTTTGTGGACTATCTGGAAATAAATCTGATTGTCTGGTAGTCTGGAAAACACTGCACAAATTTAAGTATTCTGTTTCAAAAAACAGACTATCATAGTTTGCTAAATTGGCAGATGTATTATCCTTTTTTGTAACAACCATCACAAAGCAGGAACTGAAGATAGTCCCCCCCCCCGATGTCACTATGCCATCACATCAGAAAGCTGGTGCAGAGAAGGGAGGAGATGGGCAGGGTTAACAGAGCTGTGAGGGTGTGGCCTTGGTCCAGTTTTGGACATAATGAAATGTAGCAACCCTTTCAACAAATTTGACTTTAATTGCTGAGCCCTGACCCTATATGTTGATGAAAGTGACTGACTCTGCTGTCATTCAGGCATTGCATTTCTAATGAGTATGTGTAGGATATAAGTTAGAATACTTTACTGAGGTTTTTATTTGCATGAAGCAAAGTTGAAATATATTACTGTGGTTAATTTTTTTAACAAGTAGACATTTGAAGTGTACTCTGTCAAAAAGTGGCTATAAGATATTCATTTAGGGGCTCTGTGTGGAAAGAAAGTGACTGACCCTGTTGTCATTTGTTCAGGTTAAACAGTCATTCATTTGATTTTGCAGGACTAATATGTATTTGTGTGAAGTAAATTGGAACAATTTTCTATGGCTACTGTTTCTGTAAACTAATTTGAAATACATTATTTTGGCTATTACTTTTTATCATAATTAAACATCAGAGGTGTATACAATTAACAAAGTGATTATAATTGCTGGGTAAATGGACTGTTTGGGGGAGACAGACACTGACCTTGCTTTTATTTTTTAAAGCTATTATTCTGATACTGCAGGACTAATGTGTATTTTAATAAACCAAATTAAAATTCTTTATTGGGGCAACTATTTGTTTGAAACCTATTTGAAATACATTACTTTATCCATGTTTTTATCTCAGTCAGGGATCTGAGACGTACACAGTGAACAAATGTAACATTAGTTGTTTGGTACAAGGGCTATCACTAGATACAAGTGACTGACCCTGCTGTCATTCATTCTGGCTTTTCAAAATGGGTATGCATTTGTGTGAAGCCAATTGGAATATTTTACTGAGTCTATTTTTTAACACATAGCTTGGCTGTAATCGATAGGTATGGGGAACTGTGGATGAAATGAGTGTGTATGTGGTTGCAGTATATCTACAAGTAGCAAATTGTCCATAACTTCTTCCACTTTCATTTACAGTCAGTTATCACCATTTTTGAACAATAAGTTGTTGCCTGTGGCAGTTTTGGCAAGATATGTCTGACAGTAAGTGATCAAAAACATAGTGACAGAGTAAATAGCTTTGTCATTTCTTAATGTTTGGTTACATGGTTGAGTTTTTGCCTGTGTTTCCTTCTATATGGAATATTCAGGTGCCCTGGTTTCCTTCCCAAAAATCATTAAATGTCAAATGTATTCCTCTGGCTGTTTGTGTTTTTACTATAATCCCACTGTAGCATCAGAAGCATTTCTGTACAAAATGTACTTAATTTTTCACAAGGGCGTGAGGTTAGCATAATGGTTAAGGTGTTTACCTTACAGTTACAAGGTACAAGGTTTGAGTCTCACATGGGGTAATTGGCTAGGCTTAAAATGGCCCAGAAGGGCTGTTAGCCTAGTACTAATCTATGAACCTATGAACAATCCCTAGTCAGCTTTTAAAGTCTTCTTTCATCTCCAACAAATTATTTTACTGGTCTTATATATTTTATTAATTTATAATGTGTTTTATATGTGTGTGTGTGTGTGTGTGTGTGTGTGTGTGTGTGTGTGTGTGTATATATATATATATATATATATATATATATATATATATATATATATATATATATATAGTTTCACTTCAGAATCTCGAGCTACTGAAATATCGAACTTCAGTAGCTCGAGACTGACGTGTCAAAACTACACTTGCATGAAAGTGCAGAATACCGAGTGTGGAAATGACGAATGCGGAAATGTCAAATCTGCAGTGTGGCTGTAGCTGGATATTTAGGAAAGTGATGTTTACTAGGGGTTTTGGGTAGGAATTTTAGTGTGTGTGAGTGTGTTTGGAGTTTTGAGGTGTGGGTTGGGGTAGGTAGGTGAGATTGTGAGTGTGTAAGTGTTGCGGGTGGTGGTGTTTGTACGTATGTGATGTGTGTTTGTGCAAGGGGAGTGTAGAGTATATAGTGGCGGTTTTTGTGTGTTTGTGTTTTTAGTGCAACCTCAGAGTTAGTATATATAAGCAGGGGGTGTGTGAGGGTGCGAATGGGGGGCTTGCCCCCCTGTTTATATGTAGAAACAACGGTTGTGTTTGTTATGTTGTGTTTGTGTGTATTTTGTTGGTTTATAGTGTAGGGAGGTAGGTGTATGTGTGCTTGTTTGTGTGTGGAGTGTGTATGTGGGTTGCCATGAATTTGAATCTCACGCTTTTGGGATTTCAGGTATTTCAGTTTTTGGCTTTAACGTCTCGGAATACTGAATTTCAAAATTTCAGTATTTTGGGATTGTGTGTGCATATATATATATATATATATATATATATATATATATATATATATGTATGTGTGTGTGTGTGTGGCGCCTAACTTCTTCTCTAAATGTCGGCCCACAAATGGCCAATCCCTAATCACTGAAATATACAAACATGGATTTACAAAGGCTCAAAAAAAAAAAAAGCAATACATGTGCAGGAGAGGAAGCCCCCATCCGCACCCCCTACCCCTGGTTAATTATATATACCAACTCAGAGACTACACTACAGTGTAACAGTATATATTACCTGATCGCCACTGTACCAATATCTCATAGTGAAAAAAATGGTAGTTTTCAATCAGCCAATTTTTGATCAGCTGCTTCAGCTTTTTCAGTTGTCAAACAAAAGGGTCTATATTAGAACACTGAACGTTCAAAATTTCAAGTGTTCTAATATCGACCCATTTATCGAAGAAACTGAAAATCAAATTTTTTCCTAGGGAAAGAATTTGGTTGTCCGTTTCTGTTGCTTTGGTATTTTCAGCACTGTGGTGGAAAGTTACGGGTCGGGTTCAGGTAAGTGTGCAATTGTGTGGACGTGAGGGTTAGGGTGGGTTAGGTGAGTTAGGGTTAGGGTGCGGGTCAAGTAAGTGTGTGATTGTGTGGATGTGAGGGTTAGGGTTTTGGTTAAGGTAAGTGGATAGTTAGTGGTGTATGTATAGTTTTGTGTAAGGTTAGGTGTAAGAGTTTAGGTGTATGTGTGTGGATTGCTATTTGTTTGGTGTGCTTGTATTGTGTGTATGTATTTTGGAACAGCAAATTTTTTTCCCTAGAAAAACATTTGCTGTTCTGAATGTTCGATGTTTTAAATTTTTGATTCATAGGGTTTGATATTAGAACACTCGACATTTTGAATGTTCGGTGTTCTAATATAGACCCAAACAAAACACACATCAAAGAAAGATTATGCATCCATATATATATATGTGTGTGCATGTGTGTGTGTGTGTGTGTGTGTGTGTGTGTGTGTGTGTGTGTGTGTGTGTGTGTGTGTGTGTGTGTGTGTGTGTGTGTAATGTGTATGTGCATATATGTATAATGTATACACATATATGTATGTGCATATCTGTAAATACACACACACACATAGATATATATATATATATATATATATATATATATATATGTGTGTATGTGTGTGTGTGTGTGTGTGTGTGTGTGTGTGTGTGTGTGTGTGTCTGTGTATGTATGAAGGTAGAACATTATCAGGGTCTGCTTGTTGACCAGATTGGAAGTAGTACTCTTGCCTTCCAAGTTTTGTCATCATTTGAACTACCAGAACTAGAATGAAGAAAGTATGAGAAGGGTTGTGGTTCACTGGTTTGGAACCACTCCCTCTGGGGTGTGACATTAACTTAACCAAACCAAGTTAACCATCAAGTGTATTAGCTGATTTTTTTTTAAAGGAATACATTCATATTTCATTTAGATGGATAAAAAAACAGTATGCAGTTATCATTTTCTTTGTATTACTTACAGTTGCTAAGTATTGCCTTAGCTACTTTTTTTGGAGTCTTACTCATAAATGTCACTTACTGATTCAGTAGTTTATTTTATTGATTTATTTGTTAGGGGTGTTACAGAAATACATATTCCTGTGTATGTGTGATTACCAACTTTTATTAAATGTTGAGTGGTTTGAGGTGAGAAGGTGTGCCAGATGATGTTAGATGGGCAGAGATTACACTTCATTGTTATGCAAACTCTCATACATATGACTCCATTTTGTATTTTTAAATATATTTAACTTTGAGCATATCTAATGCTATTTGCACATTCCCGTGACATGCTTGGTACTACTGTGGATTGCTGTACCCTCTGCCTCAGCCTGCAGCATGTTCACATGAACATAAGGCCACGTGACATTGGTATAACACAACTTTACTTGGCTAGATTAGGACTTTGCCTCTCTACATAATTATGGGGTTGTGTTACCTAACATCTTCACAGAAGGATGGCAGGCACGCATAGTCATTGTTGCGTTGCTTGACTTATAATTACATCAAATGTCTTTTGTGTATGGCAGTGGATACAAACCAAGGGATCAAGTCATAGAAAAGACAGCTTCGGTCATGAGGAAAATCACATTCTCATGGCAGCCCTTAGGACATACGAGAAATATCTGCTTGGTAAAGGGGGCCCCAACAAGAGGAGAGGAGCAGACAAAAGTCTGGAATCAAGTTGTGCTGGATATTAATGTAGCTGGTGGCAGAAATTGCACAGTCACAGTCCAAGAAGAGTGCAAGTGATATAGTAGGACATGTCAAAAGCAAGGCAAGGCAGAATGCGATTGAGCATGCCGGTACTTGTGGGGTTTCCAACAATTATCCCATTAACACCAGATGAGGAATATCTCCTCTACATCTTTGGGGGTGGCTATGACAAAGAATATGATGGCACTGGAATAATCAGAAGTTGTGTGGCTATTACCAAAGTCTGCAGCAACACATGTCTGCTCAGGAAGATTGGTTTATAAACAGTGTGATGGGTCACTACCCTTGGCCAGCAATCAAGGAGACTAAGTCCTCACCACTGACTCCAGTGAGGGATGTTCATTAACAGCAAAGACGGACTCACACAATATTTTCAGATGTAGCTCCCTGTATCAAGCACAATTTATAGAACACAGAGAATACACTCCAAATCTGGGGCTGGACTCTCTTTCTCTCTCCAGGCCCACACAAAACTCCAAACTAACCACTTTGGAGCTCTGAGACTCTGTTCCAGTAGCTGACACACACACTTGGGTATTTGATTTTTGCATAGGTTCATATATTCATAGGTTGGTACTAGGCCTATACAAGCCTAGTCATAACAATTCCCTGGCTATTTCTTCCCACACTATTTACTTCCCTGGACCCCTGTCTAGCAGGGCAACTGACATGATCACCAGGGTGAATTTCCTTTCTCCCATCCAATCATCAAGGTTCCTTTTGAAGAAGGCCAAGGAGGCACTCTGCTTGACATGTATGGGTAGTCTATTCCAGAGTCTGGGGAGTCTCTGGGTCAGGAACCTATCTCTCCAACATGTTTTGTTTATTGTGATGGTAAGATTTAGATCCCTGGAGCGTGTGGATCTGAGGGATTGGGATTTATTTAAGTGTAGCATGTCCAACAGCTCTGGGTTTGACATGGCCTTGTAAGTTAAGCAGAGATTGACTCGGAGTAGACGATATGCGACAGAGTATAGCTGAAGTTTTAAGGCAGTCAGCATAGGGCTTTTCTTTAGGCCTGTGATTCTTTTAGTGAGGTATTTCTGCAGCCTTTCCAGTTGTTGCAGATGTTTTGAGAGGTACATACCAAATGGGGTGTTGTATTCTATAATGGGTCTAATGAAGGATGAGTACAGTGGGACAATGACCTCCTTTTTTCTGGATGAAAAGCCCTTAGTGATGAGGTGTGCCACATAGAAGGATTTCCTGACTGTTGTGGTGATGTGGTTATTGAAGGTGAGACCACTGTCCACCTGTGTCCCTAAGTCTCTTATCACACTTTCAGTGTTTAGTGTACTGCCACCTATGTGGTAATTCACGGGTACAAGTTTTTTCCCAAAGGGAATAACTATACATTTCTTGGCATTGAGCTTGAGCCCATGGCTCTGGCACCAAGCATCTGTTTCTGTAAGGCCCTTTTGTAGAGTATCCACATCATTTGGGGATTCAATAATGGCTCCCAGTTTGCAGTCATCTGCGAATTTTGTTAGCCAGAGTCCCTTAGTGTTGGCCTGTACTTCAGAGAAGTAGATGCCAAACAAGAGTGGTCCCAGGACTGAGCCCTGAGGTACTCCACTTGTCACTTGTCTGGAGCTGGATTTGGAGTCAGCTACATTTACAGTGTGGGTTCTGTCAGTAAGCCAGTTGACAACCCTTCAAGTGACGTAGGGATTAATGCCCAGCTTAGTAAGTTTATCTATGATTCCAGAGTGGGGGATGATGTCAAAGGCCTTGATGAGGTCCAGATAGGATGTGTGGAGTGCCTTACCCTCATCTACAGCTCCAGAGACTGATTCAAAGACGCCAATCAGGTTCAGGAGACAAGATCAGCCCTTCACGAACCCAAACTGGGTGGGGTCCAGTGTTTGAAGGTTGCCAATATTTTTGTTTATAAGTTCCATGATAATACATTCCATGGCCTTGCAGATCAGGCTTGTCAGACTGATGGGGTGGCAGTTCCCAGGATCCAAGGTGGATCCCCCCTTATGGAGTGGGATAACTGTAGCTGTGCGCCACTCAGTGAGCATGAAGCCTGAGGTGAGGGTATGATTAAACATGACACTTAGGTGAGGTGCCAGTTCATTTTGTAGTTCATGTAGTACACAGCTCGGGATGTCATCTGGTCCCATGGATGCTGTATTATTAGCTTTGGAGAGTGTGTTTTTTACCTGTGTGGCTGTTATTATCGGAATTTGGCAATCTTCTGGTATTGAGATGGGCTGTTTAGGGGGTGAGAGGGGGGTGAAGTTGGCACTGAATCGATCTGCCAGGATATTGGCAATATCCTTGGGATCAGTATATTTAATGCCATTCTGTTGTAGCTCAGAGCAGATCTGAGCATTGCCATTTAGATTCTTGACATAGTTATAGAATGCCTTGTGGGTGTCTTTGGAATCTTTGGCAATTTTATTTTCGTAACTAGCTTTGGAGGATTTTATGAAGGATCTCAGCTTCTTACTGATGCTGGTAAGGGAATTTTTTGCATCGTGGGATTTTCCTCTTTTCTGCATCAGTTTCTTCCTTTTGTTGTAAAGTTTATTTATGACAGCTGACCACTAGACTGGCTTCCTTTTTTTGGAGGAGAGCATCTTGGTTCTATTTGGGATGGCACGATTCATGCATGAGTGGATGCGCTCATACAGTGCCTTAGTGTAGGAGTCAGCAGTCGAACTTTCAGTTCCCGTCTGCATGGGTGTCATGAAGTTTGTCACTTCTTACTTGAGTAGCATGAAATTGGCTTTGGAGAAGTTTTTTATGGAGGTTTCCTTACTGGGGAGTGGGGGTGGGCTGTGGATGTTAAGGGTGATTAGCTTATGGTCTGACCTGACCAATGAGGGGGTGACCATAGGTGTGGAGCATCGATTTCCCATATTGGTAATTACCAGGTCTAGGATATTGGAACCCCTGGTGGGGATATGGATTAGTTGATCCAGGGCACTGGAATTTATGAATTCCAAGAACCGTTGGGCAAAGGTGTTGGTACCCAAGTAGTTTTCCCAGTTAATGGCAGGGTAGTTGAAATCACCCAGTATTAGGATGTTTGGTTGTATCTTAATATTTTCCAGTATGTTTAGAAAGGTGTAGTGAGAATCGTGGGGGATCAGTAACATGCTACAATTTGGATTGTAGTCTTACCTAGTGTTAGTTGCACCTGGAGAATTTCAGACGCATTGTGTTGGGCAACTTGCCTGGTGGTGTGAATATCATTGGTGAATATGGACACTCCTCTACCTTTAGTGTTTCAGTCCTGGTTTGGTGGCCAAAAAGTGTGTTAAGAGTTGTAGCCTGGTATTGCAGGGGTGTTCTCTGGAGCCTTGAACCAGGTCTCAGTTATTGCACAGATATTGATGTTCTCCATTTTTACGAGTGCCTCAAGAGTGTGCATTTTGAGGTTTAGACTTCTAGCATTGAGTAGTATTACCTTCAGATTTTGCATGCTTGTACCTGTTATGGTGGTGGTTTTGTCCTTTGAACTTTGCCTAAAAAGGGCACTATAGGGGTTGCAAGAGCCTTAGCCAGTAACCTGAATCACAGGGGTGACAGGTGCAGACCATCTCTGGCAAAGCATCATGGTCTGTCGATCATGCCGTCCCAGGCAGACAGATACTGGATCCCCTTTGAATGACACCAGAAGCTTAGCCAATTGTTGAAGTCAATCATTTTGTCCTTATATTGTGGTATCATTCTGGCTGAAGGCAGGATGCTACTTAGGGCTAGGGTCATACCAACCTGGGCCACATGATCTGAGAGCTCATCCATGTCTCTTTTCATGTATTCCAGGGAGGTACATCTCAAGTCATTCACTCCAGCATGGATAATTACAGAGTCATATTTGTACTTGCTGTGGAGTGACTTGAGTGCATGCATTATGTGGTGGATCCTGGCACCCGACTGGCAGCTGACTGTAATTTTCTCCTTGTTCAGCCTGGTGAGTGGGACATTAGTGTGCCTGACTATAGAGTCACCTATGACTAAAGTGTTAGGTACATTGTCTCGCCTTAGGGGCTGTTGGTGGGTGTCACACTGGTGTTGTGAGCTATGTGACACTTTGGTTGTGATTGGTGTTTGTTTGCATTTCAGCTACGGAGGTCCTTGTTGCTTGAGCAGGTTACGGTTAAAGGCCTCCGCATGCACATACACACCTGATAAAAGCTGCCAAAGATTTACTATCTGTGCCACTTTCTGCCCAGACTCTGAGGTAATTACGGTGCCATCAGTCATATACCCTAAGGATTTTACAAAGGGTACCCAACTGTACTGTGTAAAATTAATACTAATGCAAATGGTAGGGTGGGACCAAAGCAGCAAGGCTTTCAGGAGCTGCCACAGTGTCACTAAAACAAACCCAAGTACTCTCAAGATGTTAAAAGTATTCTCTAAAGGACCAGCCACAATGCAAGGTATTAAAATATTTAATGACAAAAACAGAAAACACGAGGATACTGAATACAATAAACAACAGAGTTTCAATCACATAGATAAAAAACTAGTACAGTTGGATAGTTTGTCACAGATGCAGAAAACAATACTAAGCTATTCTCACCAAATGTCCCTGACTGACTAAAGAATTACTGTTCCCTGATTAGTTAATTTAGCAAGGCAAGCCGATGTGCACTGAGTGTCTTACCACAGCAAAAGCCAGATAATGTCTCTCATTGGTGTGGATGTGTGAGATATATATCCTGTCAGAAATCTTTCCTGTAGGGTTCCAAAGTGCTGTTTGTGAGATTTCCAAAGAAGCCAGATGCTGGTTACAGGATGATATTACCTCTGGCCACCTGACTCCGGTAGAATACATACAGAGCTTTGCTAAGATCTTTGGCGGGATTTGAAAGTTGCAGCAGAATTTCAAACTTTCCATCCTTCCAGGGTTCTCTGATAAACATACACGTTTGATCGGCTACAACAATACATCCTAATATACATGCATGCATTTTTTTCTGTCCAGCAGGTCCTACTGTTTATGCATTTTTAACAAAAGTAACTTTACAGGTATATTTTAACTCAAACATCTGTATAAATCAGTGTGATAAAAACATTCTTTACAAAGCTCCAGCTAGCTATGCTGGCATATGCACACATGTACTACGTAACTCTCCCCGGCACAGATGGTACTACCTCATAACATCACATCTCTCTCCACCTTTGAAAACTCGAGCTAGTTTTTCAAGTGACACTGAAAGAACATTGCTTGAGAGAACACATTAACCTATATCCTGTCATGAGAGACTATCTGCATTGGCATTGCTGACCCCACTATGGTGCTGCACTGTCATGTCATATGCCTGCAACCCTAGACTCCACCTTAGTAACTTGGCATTTTGCTGGCTAGCATGATGTAGCCATATTAAGGGATTGTGGTCTGTAACCACAGTGAATTTCCTTCCATACAGATAAAGCTGATGTTTCTGCAGTGCCCATGGTATGGCTTGACATTCTTTCTCTAAAGCTGTATAGCACTCCTCCCTGGGTTGCAGTTTATGGCTGAGATATACAACTGGGTGCACGTCTCCCTCTGATGAAGCCTGGATGGGTACAGCCCCCATCCCATAGTTTGAAGCATCCATCTGCACAACAACTTATTTGCTTTAATCTGGACTAACTAACACAGGGTGTCCTCCCAAAGCCCCTTTAAGCTTTTGGAATACTTGCTCACAAGCTGAGAGCCATACTGCCTTCTCTGGCCTGTTTTTCTCTTCTGGTCTGTGAGCGGGCAGCTATTGTACTATAATTGGGAACAAACTTTCTACAGACCTCTGCCAAACCCACCTGACACTTAGTGGACTTAATGGTCAATCCTCCCCTTTGCAGTCTACTTCCTCCCTATCATAGAAAGGCTTCATCATGTTAACATGGTACACTTTGTGCCATTGCCTCCCACTTAGCAGGTTTACCATGTAATTAACATCACTGACCTTCCTAACCACTTTGAAGTGACCCTCCCAAGCTGCCTGCAACTTATTTTGTCTGACAGGAATAAGCACTATAAACTGCTGTCCCACAGTGTACTCACGGGCTTGAGCATTCCTGCCATACCAGACCTTTTTCTGCAGTTGGGCTCCTGTCATGGGACAAGTCCATGAGCTCCCTAAACCTTGTTCTGAGGATTAGGACATATGCTACAACAGATTCCTTATGGGATTCACACTCACCCTCCCACTCATTGCAAATCAAATCTAAAGGCTTCCTCACTGTATGCTCATGCAACAACTCAAAGGTTGAAACACCTGTAGATTCCTGGGGTATCTCTTTATATACAAACAGCAGATGGGGCAAATATTTGTCCCACTCTCTCTTAAACTGGACTGCAAATGCCCATAGCATGGTCTTTAGTGTAGAGTTTAACCTCTCCACAAGACCATTAGTCTGTGGGTGGTAGGGGGTGGTCTTTAGGTGCTTCACCCCACAGCACTTACACAGACAAACTAACAGGTCTGACATGAAATTGGCACCTCTGTCATTCAGTATTTCTCTCAGAAAACTTACCCTGCTGAAAATCTCTAACAAAGCATTTGTCACCTTCTCTACCTCAGTGGAGGACAGAGCCACTGTCTCAAGGTATCTAGTAGCATAATCTACTACCACCATCATATACTTCTTCACTGTGGAACCTGGGGTACTCAGAGGCCCCACAATATCCATAGCTACCCTCTGAAATTGCTCTTTATTCACAGCCAAATGCATTAAAGGAGCCTTGACCTTGTTTCCTGCCTTGCCTTCCTTTTGGCAGTGCTCATAGGTCCTGCAGTACCTTGTTACATCCCTTGCAATCCCATGCCAATAAAGGTTCTGCGTAATATATCTCTTGGTACACTTTATGTCCATATGAGCTGCAAAAGGAATGTCATGGGTTATGGCTAGAAGTGCCAGATGGTAGGCTCTGGGCACTACCATCTGCTGTATTACCTCACCCTCCAGCCCTCCCTCAGGGGTCCACTCTCTATACAGTAACCCTTTGCTCCAGTATACAGTCTCCCCTTTTCCTTGAGAATCAGGTGCAGTTTACCTTTGTGAACCTTCCCAGCTCCCTTTCCACTGGTAGCCCAGTCTCTCTGACAACAGTGCCTCATTGTCAGCCTGGGTACTACCAATCACTTCTGCTCTTGCAGTCACCCTGTCCATGGGACCACCAGTACCTAACAACATCTGTGGCTCACTTTCAGGCTCACTACTACAGGGTAGCTCCCACCCTGAAATAGCCAACTCACTAACCCCAGCTTCAGATATGGGGCTTATCTGGGTCTTCTGAAGGCTACCTGATCCGCATGCTTGTTTCCAGTCCTTACTGTGTAACTGCATGCACACAAGGTACTGCATTATCAAAATCATTCCCTATCAAGACATCTGCAGGGATATCCTCAAATACACCTACTTACTTGCTTCCTTTTCCACCCTCCCAGTCAAGGTGAACCGTGGCCAAAGGTACATGGAATGGGGTCCTTCCTAAAGCTCTGACTGTTGTGAACTGCCCAAGTAAGTAGTGCTCCTCATTAATCACTGCAAGCTTCACAATGGTTATGCCAGAGGCTGTGTCTCTATTAGCAGTGACTTGTCTTCTATCTACTAAGATAGGATACAAACTCCTGTGATAATTTGCTACCCCTGCTGTCTCCAACTTAGCACTGGCATGCTTTTATTTCCACTTACTCGCACCTTCACCTTTTGTTCCCCACCTTGCCTCAGTGGAAATTTGTATGGTATATGGCCCCTCTGGTTACATTTAAAACATCTAACTCTTGGTCCTGGCAGTGTACCTGAAATAGTGGTTTCCCCTGTTGCTAGTGTACTCTGTTGGGGTGTTTTAGGCTGCTCACCATGGGTTCCCCTATAACCATGTGCAGCACTGGGTATCCCCTTCTTGTGAAGTGATGCCCTGTTTGTTAAGTAGGGCTCTTCTTTTCTCCCCAGCTCATCTACAGAGTTACACTCCACATCTGCCAACCTAATTCTCATATTCTCAGGCAAAGTGATAAGGACTTTTTCCCTCATGAAAAGGTCTGCCAGCCCTTAAAAAGAGGTGACCTGATACCCACTCACCACATATGAAAATATATGCTTAACTGAGCAATATAATCTGCCTTGCGTCTGTGCTCACAAAACTTTTTTTCTGTAAGCTTCAGGTGTTAACTTCAAATATTCCAGTAAGCATTGCTTAACTTTATCATAGTTTAAGCAGTAAGTATCAGGCAATTTAGAAACAGCAGTTACAGCTTTACCATCACGGAAGGGGGTCAGGAACCATACTCAGAGCCTTGGTCAACATTTTACTGTTTACATACCCTTTCAAATACATGAATAAAACTATCAAAATAATCATCCTCTGTAAACTGTGGAAGAAACTTACTGACCTTTATTGCTTCTTGGGTTCAATTATTCCCTTCCCCATTACCTCTATGACCCTGCCGAAGAGTCATCATCTCTCTCTCTCTCATGTTGGTGCTGTTTCTCATTTTCTTTGGCCTCCGAATGCCACAGTCTCTCGCCACCCTTCAAATGCCACAGTCTCTCTTGTGTTTCTAATACCTTCTGCTTCTACAGTCATTTGGCCTCCAGTTCAAGTCTCTTTAACTCCAGATGGATTTTTAAGTCCTCTGAGGAAAAGGTGAACTGACCTTTTTCTGAAGACTGCACATCCCCAACACCAGACTGGTTATCCTCTGGGTTGCTGGCCTGTGCTGTAGCTGTGACCAAGGCTGAAATAATTTCCTCTTTAATCAGGGTGGCATGCACCAGTCCTTTGGCTTTGCCTACCTTGGCCAGCTGGTTCTTGTCAGCTTGCTATAATCTTCTTCTGACATCCCTGCCTGCTTTCCCTGACTAAACTAACAACAATAAATAAAAATGTTGTGAAAATGAAACTCTGTATGCTTACCTTGTGGTTGCTGAGAGTACACACACCTTTAGTGACAACTGCTACTGGCTACTGAAGTTCAATTAATATCCCACCCAACTTCCACCAATATGTGAGGGGTCTCTACTCCAGGCCAGTAATCAAGGAGACTCAACCCTGACTCTGGTGAGGGATGGTCACTAAGGGCAAAGATGGATTCAAACAGTATTTTCAAATGCAGCTCCCTGCACCAAGCACAATTTCCCTTAAGACCACACAGGGAGCATGCTGCAGACCTGGGGCTGGACTCTCTTTTTCTCTGCAGGTCCACACAAAACTCCACCTTGACCTGATTTACTAGCTGTGCCCCTTTCAACCCGGGCTCTGAGGTAATCACGGTGCCACCAGTCAGCTACCCTAAGGCTCTTACAAAGGGTACCCAATTATACTGTGTAAAATTAATAATAACATAAATGGTAGGGTGTGACCAAAGCAGAAAGTCTTTTAGGAGTGGCCACAGTGTCACTAAAGCAAGCATAAGTACTTGCAAAATGCTAAAAGTATTCTCTAAAGGACTAGCCAAAATGAAAGGTATTAAAATATGTAATGATAAATAATAAAAGAGAAAACAGGAGATTACTGAATACAATAAACAACCAAGTTTCAGCCACAGAGATATAAAAATAATACAGCTGGATACTTTCTAATACTGATGCAGAAAACAACATAAACTGTTTTTACTAAATGTCCCTGACTGACTAAAGAATTATTGTTCCTGACTACTTACTAAAGCAAGGCAAGCTGATGTGTGCTGAGTGTCTTACCACAGGAAAAGCCAGATGATATCTCTCTCTTTGTCTTTTTGGATGTGTGTGATATATATTCTGTCGGAACTCTTGCCTATCAAGATCCAAAGTGCTGTTACAAGAGTTCCGAAGAAACAAGTTGCTGAATAGAGGATGATATAACCTCTATTCACCTGACTCTGGTACAATACACACATAGAGCTTTGCTAAGATCTGTGGCAGCATCTGAAAGCCATAACACAATTTCAAAATGTTCACCCTTCCAGGGTTCTCTGATAAGCATGCACGTTTAATCAGTTACAACAATAAAACCTAATTTAAATGCATACATTCTTTCTGTCCAGTAGGACCTACTCTTGATGTATTTTTAACACAAGTAACTTTACAAATATATTTTTTAACTCAAACATCTGTACAAATCAGTGTGATAGTCAAATAACATAAAATTATTTACAAAACTCCAGCTAGCTATGGTGACATATGTACATATGTACTGCCCTACTCTCCCTAGCACAGATGACACTACTTCATAACATCACAAACAGTAACATATAGTCATATAGAGAATTAAAAACTGACATGGAATAATTATGTTAAACAAACAATAATTACTACTAACAGGTAAACCTTCCACATCTGCACAGAATGACAATGAAGGTAGTGTACATGGTACATGTCCTCCATATGTCCTTAGCATACAGTAGTGTATGTTATTTTTTTATTGGTAATGTTTTCAAATCAGTTTTAAATTTGGAGGATATTAGCAGCAGAAAGGCTGTTGAAGATGATGATGATGATAAGATAGTTATATTTATGAGGCAGCCCGAGGAAAATAGCATGCACTCTCCCAGTTTAATGTCAGGATCTCACACCCCACAACAAATTAATAACTGTGCAGGATGTGGTAGAGCATCACACAGTTAAGGACATGCTGACACTACACTCACACTTGTAAAAGAGGAGAACCCATGCACCACTACACCAGTATCTCCAAACTGAGATGAATGCTTTCAGGTTAATGGAAGACATTATGCGGTAACAGTATCCACAGTTACACCTTTATAAAGGGAGGCCACTTGCAGGAATTTGTTACAGCTATCCCAGGAAATGCACAAAGCATTGGCTGCCTTGCAGCAAATGTGCCATGACATTGATAGGGCTGAAAGCACTGCCATAGAGAATCAGCTAGAAATGGTCAGAGTCCTCCACAGTATGCATGAGGATTTCCAGCACTTCATGGAAATGGCACACAGTAGAGATAGTGCCACAATCATACTGATGTGTGGCATGGTGGCTGCCTCCATTTGTACATTAATTAGGACTTACCTGACTCAAATATAAGTCAGTCTTGGAAGAGGAAGAGTCTGGGGTACTATCTGGACACATGGAGTAGATCACATGAGACTACAAGTGTTTCTCAAAAAAGTACTGTGTTTAGTTGAAGGGACCAAGCTCAAGAGATTTCATGCAGGCCATGTCAGAATTCATCTGTTCCTAACAGAATCTCTCATTCAAAGACTAGATCACATTCCTGCAGCACTGTCAGATGACTGTTTGCAGGACCATCTGCATCAAGTAAGTTATGACATTGGACCAACTCACCATCCAGCTCTCATGACAGAACCCATCCAAATCACCTGCCCTATTACCTGTCTGCCTTTAGGAGATGTGTATGACACATTCACATTCACCCTAGACTTACTGTGATTCAAGTGTGACATTTCTGTTACTTACAGTTTCACCTTCACAATCACACGTCAATGTTTAACTCAAAAAGGAATAAGTTATTAAAAAAGGGGGGAGTGCAGAGGACACTTTTAAACTGTAATATTTCACTGCTGTAATGGTACTTGCTCCTTAAAACCTCATGTAACTGTAACTGTGGAAACAAAACTGTATGTCATAACATAAGATTGCAGTCTTTAACATGAATGATGTATGCATTGTGATTTTTACAGCTGGCAGTTACTTACAACTTAAAAATAGTAGGACAGAAGTTTTCATGAAAACACAGCAAAGAGAACATTACAGATTAAAATGAGTATCCTGCCATGTAAACAAACACTGCTGCCACTTAACTCTCATCACTGCACAAATTATAATATTTTTTTCTCTCTGACATCACAAATTATTGTGTATGACAAAATAAAATAATCTGACTTGCAGTAGCTCAACAGACTACCTGCTTTAAACTATAAAAACATTACATACAATAAAAAAACACAGTACATTTTCATTCAAATACTGAATAACAGCTTTTCTGATTGTACTGCTTGAGTACATTCAGTAATTGCATACCTGGATAAAACATCTCACTAGAATTTTTTGTGCAAAACAGCTAAAAATGTGATTATTACTTACATGATGCATTACAGCATCACTGAACAGGAGTCCATGAGCACTTAGCCATGACTTTTACAAACAATTACATGAGTAGCTGTTCTGTAATAATAAAAAATATGGAAAGATGAGAAGGAATGTCAGATAGCTGACAGTAGATAGCAGACCATGCACCACACAACATAGCCCACAGATATCACTCCATGCATAAATTCTACTCTATGTTCCTTAAAATAAAGGAAACACTAACCTGAATGTCGTGGTCCATATATCTGGACTAGATACTGCCTCTTTACCTGTGCAGCTGTATGCGATGCACAAGCCTGCTGCATGAGGTCCCTTAGTACTGCTGCCAGCTGGTCACCATTAATCATAGTAGGACTGTAACTGAAAACTGCTGTAACAGCATGGGTCACTTCCCTACCAGACTGATGTGATTATGATGTAACATAAACATCCTGCATGCAGTAGCTGGCTCATACTGAAGGTCACCCCCAGATTAATCTGTCACATAAAATGACTCTTCAGGAGGCTGAAGACCCTATTGATGATAATATGGGTCTGGGATATGGATGTGTTGGAGGCGTATTCTGCAGCTCCACTTGGATTTCTCACTGGTGTCATGAGCCGTGGATAACCATCATCATCTGAAAGACAGAAAAAGAAGATTTTGAGAGAGAGAGAAAATGGAAGGAGGCAAAACAAAGGAAAAGTGGTTTAGTATTCAACAATATATTTTACCCTGAATAACTACTTAAATACAATACAAAAAAATAAAAAAATATTTACCCTCTTACCAACAAGATGACCACTGAGCACCCTACTGTGCAGGAAGAGGAAGTAGAGTGAGCTAGTGTGCCAAATATGGAAATTGTGTGCACTGCCAGGATGTCAAGTGCACAGAGTATTGCATCCCCATGCATCACAGACTACCTGACAAATGATGGAATGGAAGCACTTCCTATTGTAGTACCACTCACCCTGTGGACCAGAAGTGGCCCTTATTACAACATGGGTGCAATCTATTGCAGCAAGTAGCTTAGGGAAATGTACCACCCAATAAAAGGCATGCATAGCCTTGGCTTAGTCCTGCAGTGGCACCAGGAAATAGATGTACTGATCCATCAGTGCCAAGAGTGCATCAAGAAACTGCTGTAGTATCCTTGAGACAGAAGCCTGAGAGATCCCTATTGTGTCCCCAGTCTGCCTCTGAAATGTCCCTGTGACAAGTATAGTGAGGGCTACACATACCTTAGTAGCCACAGGAGTAGGAAGTGAACAGTCTACTCCAGTACCCCTACAGTGGTCACACATACATACTCACCAAAACACTTATAATATCCCTGTCCTCTGAACCTATCAAGTATCAATTGATTGCCAAAGTTATAGTGAGTTATTCTCTGCCTATATCTCTGCCTTCATGGACAGCAAGCACAGCTGAGCACAAGTGGTTTTGGCTTGACCAAGACAATTGATTTACACCTGGAAATAACAAGGCTTAGTTGTAAGTGACAGCATTTTCATGGATGCAAAGTATTTAGGATTGGTGAGACTTCTGCTTGTACCTGTGGATGGCACAGAAGAGCAGAAAAATTTCACTATGAAATGCAAATAGGCAAAAGAAGCCATCATTAGCATATACTGGTTTACATAATTCCTCATTTGCATCTCATTATGCATTCATTTGGTGATGCTTATTTATGGCCATTGCCCATAAGTGCCTCTATGAACTGCAGACAACATGGATAGTCTTACCACCCATAATGCCAAAGAATACCATATTACTCCCAATGTAAAGCCTGTATCCAACCAAGCAGTTAAAATGTCTGTATTCATATTAGAAATGTAAGTCATTCAGATGCAAAAAGAAAACATTCAGTGTTAAATACCTAGTATTTAATCTGCATAGACACCCACCACAGTTTTCTCTCTTCCCCTTCATGAGTTTTATATATTAAGCTTAATGCTTCTTGATCTGTTTTCCAAATCATCTGTTCTAAACCATCACTTGTACGTCTGTCAAAATGTGTGATGATAAAGCTTATTTAATGTCTGTAAGAATACACTAAGATGCAAATTCACAGAAAGAGGAACAGCACAAGTCACAGTCTGGGATCAAGATAACAGTGAATGGAGGAGAAGAGCTGTTTTAGCTGCAGTATAAATTAAATATCTTAGCATGAAATGTATAAATCAGGAACATAGGAACAGAGAGACACCAAATGAATGAGGGCTTAAAACTAGTGGTCAAGTTAGATACATAAATCTCCCAACAAGCTCAGTTATTGTGTGCTGTTTCAGTGGTAAAGGATAATCGTTGTGGAAGAATTAGAGCTGAATAAATTTAACTTGAAGGAAAGTCCATCATAATTTTCCATTTTTCCATTCATTAGCCTCATTAATTGTTGAATTTACTTCTTCTTGATCTGTTCCAGAACATCAGGTGTGCTTTGTAAATATGTGTTATGTTTTTGCTTTATCAAGTAAAGTGCTGAACGAATTGTTATTGCTGCACTCACTGTTTGGTTATTTATTTCAATTCCTAGCTGGGGCGACTTTTTTGTAGTGTCTATATGCTCTTCTTGTAACTGTAACTGTTGATGTGCCACATACCACTGTAAAAACATGTCTTTTGTAATTTGTGTGTATACTAATCATGTCTAATTAACTAAATGTATCTGTAATTGTTCTTTGTGGAGCTTTTCTCCCTGGGCCTCTGCTGAAAAAGGGCCTTTTCGGCTCAGTCAGACACTCCCGGTTAACAAATGTAAAATAAAATGAATAAAATAAAATAAATTGTGTTCTCACTAAGTGCTTTACTTTACTCCCATATTCCAGAGGCATTCTGTAGGTGACTAATTACATCTCCAATCTGTCTGTAGGTATGCATAGTTTTGTGTGTGTGTGTTCTGTGATACACTGACTTCTTATCCAGAATTAATTCTCTACCTTATGCTACTGAGTGCTATAATAATTTATGAATTCCTTACAATCCTGAATAGAATAAAGTGGATATTAGAAGAATAAGGAATGAATGAATGAATGTACAGTATCTCTTCCTCCTGATTCCTGTTATCCAATCCATTGACTGACAATCATATAATATGAGATCTTAGATTGATAGACTGTAACCAAGGTTTTATCTTTTTATATTATGTGGTGTTACAGTCTTTTGGAAATGTCTTGACCCATTAATGACATTGAATGGAAATTTGTTCTATTCATGTCTAAAACAGTTTGTGCATTTTCCTTACCTTGGCCTACTGGAGCTATTGCTGCCATCATATTCTGGAACTTCTTTTGTGGCTCAGATTAGCTGTTTGATGAAAAATTCTTTACATTTTGAATTTTACTACTAGTAGTAGAATCTTTTCCTTCAAAATGATTTTATAAAGTTTACATATATCTGTCACAAACCAGCTTATCTACATTCTAGATAAGGAGCCCACTGTTAGAGCTGCTGACATCTTGATGTCCACTTTGGAATTCTGATGTCATGAAATTCTTTTGAAAAAGATGATGTTACTGCATAAAACTTACATACTCTTCAGGACTGTGCAATAATACTTCATCGAGTGGCACGATGCCTGGGCAATTTTTTTGGGCTAGGCTTTTAAAAGCTCCAGGGCCATTAGCCTAGTACACACCTATGAACCTATGAACCTATGAACAATGCTTTACGTCTACAGGAAAAAAATCTTTGTAATGTGAATGTTCAGAAATTAGGGGTGTAGTCTATTGATTGCTTATAAAAGTTATGAGTTAACAGTTTAACAACTGTCCCAGCATAACTCTGGAAATCTAGAAAGTGCTGACCTGCAGCTTTTTCCTTACAGTTTAATTTAATTAATGCAATAGTTGTTACTTTTCCTTTGCAGACAAATATGGGTTTAATAATTCCATATAGTAATGCACCTGGCAAAGTACACTTAACATATTAACTGAATTTAGTAAAAAAGCTAAATACTGATGCCCAGTAGAGTATAGCTCTCCATAAAATAAGCAATGAAGAAGTAAGAATGAGTAATAGTAGCTTAAATATTTATTAGCAATTATACAATGACCCCCCCATTAATATTCCAAAATGTGTACGCTGATTGGCCAGTGTACCCATTGTAAATCCCACAATATACCAACGGAAAAAGGTCCAGTCGCCCAGTGCTAAAAACATTTTTTTAACAAAAAAAAAAAAAAAAGAAAAAAAACAGAGCAACAAAGACTTTCTTTTCTCCGTTGCTTCCGTTTCAAAGCACTGATATACTGGGTATGCATGGGACGCAAGTCCCATACACATGCTCAGTACATCAAAACAAGGAACCAGTGTGCAACAACCAGCAGAAGAACAGTAACGCACCGTTATACAAAGTCATTATTTAAGAAAAGTATTTTTTTTCTTAAATAATGTCATTGTATAATAGCAATAACTGACTCCATGGTTGTGGTATATTGACATTTACCCACGGTTGGCTTTATTTAATCAGTTGGGCTTCGACCTCATGATTAAACCACACCAACCTTGGGTAAATCTTCAATATACCACACCACGTCGTCTGTTATTGCCTAAATATACCATGACTTTTTCTAATTAAGTGCTGCCAAGCTTTTGAATTTGTTTTGTGTATAATGTATTTTTTGTATTACTTACCTGTGAATTGTATTATTAAGAATAATTTAGATATCCAAACATGAAATGTCACTTTCTTCCTCACAACACATGATGTTTTTAGACTAATAGCTTATAGCACTTAATGCTGAAATAGAAAAAAATATACTAGCCTGTTGAGAATTTCTAGGTCTTACAAATCATAAATAACACACACATTATATATATATATATATATATATATATATATATATATATATATATATATATATCTATATAGTATATGGTTGACATTTAATGGCACATATTAAATCTCTCTCTCTCTCTCTATATATATATATATATATATATATGTATATATATATATATATATATATATATATATATATATATATATATATATATATATATATATATATATATATATATATATATATATATATATATATATATATATATATATATATATATATATATATATTATATATAGGATATAGTTGACATTTAATGGCATATATTAAAGCTCTCTCTTTATATATATATATATATATATATATATATATATATATATATATATATATATATATATATATAACATATATGGTTGACATTTAATGGCACATATTAAAGTTCTAAAACCGTAATGTTTGCCAACTTAATGTAAATGCAGGACTAGCATGAGATTGAACAACAGACTGATAATTGTATGCTACATGGAATGTTGGTGAGTTGAAGAACATTGTTAATATTGCGTTATATTTCACTGTGCAAGAATTCTGACTTCAGAATGGAAGGTTTGCAAACTACAGATGTTGTTTCTGTCATCTTAACATATGCAGTATAATTCTATATAACTAAAAGTAAAACATGTAGTTGGAAATAACTCTGCCTTTTGTCTTGAACAGAGAACAAAATGTAGCTGAAAAGAAGCAGAGAAGAAACGTCTCGGGCCTTGGAACGGGGGTTCTCTCTGCTTGAGATTCACCCTTTTGGTCACTCCATCTCACAATGTCAAAGAAGGCTGCCAGCAGTCGTGCTAAGGGAGAAAAACCTGACACCTTAGCTGCCTTACAAGCTGCCAATGAAGAACTCAGAGCAAAACTTACAGATATACAAATAGAGCTTCAACAAGAAAAGAGTAAGGTGTGCGTCTTTCTTTTTGTCTTTTTACACTATTAATATACATCTATGATTCATTTCTGTACTTGCATAAACTCTATAAAAATTGTGTGCTATAAAATGAACTGCAGAAAATGATTTTATTCTTAACATTGCTCCAATGGAAAAAACAGAGAGGGATATGGGAACTCCATATAAAGATAAATTCAAACTGTATCCCTCCTATAGAAGACTGTGGCAGAAGAACTACAGTGATTATGATGTGCACTATAGTAAAATGGGTTTACTATTAAAATCCCGCCACTTTGAAAGGTAGAGTGCACATATTGCCGCATCCTTTCCTTGAAAGTCTGCATGGTGAATACCAACTTGCATAAACACAACAGTGAAACCCCCTACTGCTCTGGACCAAAGAACAAGCCTTAACATGGGTCCAGAAAGGGGCAAGTTCACAGTCAGTACTGTTGACATTTAACATTCTGACTGTTGCAGGATTCACACAGCTGGAACTGAACTTTGGAGTGGCGAGTTTTTCATGGTAAACCAATAAAACGTGTGTGAAATGATGAAATTGTGCTAGAAAAAGAAACTGATAATGTCAAACCTGTTTCAGTAAGGAATGAATCGTTAATGTTTCATCTTAAGTTAAGGTGTAGTCTTCCTGCATTCTTTCGCTTACTCTATATTCGGCTTTTCACTTGGGTCATCTTGGAGTTAGTATACAGTTTAGAGGTTGTGGGTGCAGTGCCCCTGACATAAATATCTTAATTATTATAATGATCCCACTGCTATATTTATATGTCTCTTGATTAACGGGATTATAATTATTGCTTTCCTTCTTTATTTTGAAAGGTTGAGCTTTAAAGCAGAAGCATTTTATTTTGTAGAAGAAATTGCTGTATTTTCATAGTCTGTTTTTTGTACTTTGTATTTTCAGTTATCTCTACCTGGGTTTTACTTAGTTTAGTATTAATATGTTGAAGATTAAGGTAAACAGGAAATAATTTGCATAGCAGTGTTTGTATGTTTTTTTACTGTTTCAGTTTTATTTGACAGAGGTATGTATTTTCAGTGGCTGTGGTTTCCAATTTCACTGATGATTAGTCAGGCACCCATGCAATAATGCATGCAATTAAATATTCTGCTACCATATCAGAAATTGTATAATGTGGCAATCAACTCTGAAGGGAAGACGAGAACTACAAACCATCAGGAAATTCTTGTTGAGAGTTGATGAAAATATTTAATGGGTGCACTGTGATATATAATCAGTTATGGACTAAAGTTGGGATTTTATAGCATGCTTTTCATCCTATATATGAAATATAAGTAATTCCTAACTTCAGTCATTTGTTGTTAATTACATTTATTTTGTTTGGAGGCCCTGGTAAATATTTATTGAGTAGAATATTGTTACCTTAAAGAGTTTTTTTTCTTAATATATTTCTTTTGTACATGTGGAAAGGTGAGCAAAGAAGTAGAACTTATTTTGTTGTTAAAAACATTACACTGACCATGACTAAATTTAAGATCCAACCACACAGTAGTATGCTAACAGAAGGTCCCGCCAGTGGTTTCAATGTATGTCCCTATACTATAAGTAAGACCTGGTACTGCACTGTGTCTATCTTACCAGCATCTCTTAACTGGTATATTTCAAAATATTTTATAATTTTATTTCATTCTTGTAGATTACATTGATTACAGTTTTAATGCACTTATACAGTTTGAGGCTAAGATATAATGTTGTGGTTGGATTTTAAGGTCCTCAGGAGTATCTTTTATTTATTTAGTTACACACACGATCATGTCTTATTTTACTTTTTTGACAGAGAGATACAAATTGCAAGAGCCCATTTAAATGAAAGCCCATAAAAATATTCAGAACATACAATATTAAATCATCTAAAGTCCACAATATAATTCTACAGGCATACATCAGAATATGCAAGGGAGAACAACAATATATGAACTAAGCAAAAACAAGTTCAGCTGTACATAACGTATATTATTACACCACCTATAGATATAATTTTCCCTGGAAATAGTTCAGGGACAGAAGTATCTGCAAGGCAAGCCTCATTTTTGAGACGGTAAGCAGGTGTTCACCAGAAAGAGAGCTTTATATGGTCTAGAAAAGAAGAATGATGTTTGGTGACTACTTTTTTGATTATTATGTTATAATTCGTTGCATCGTGTGAAAATCAGTATAAGTGGTGAAAGAGAGAAACATGAAAGAATAAAGTCTAAAACTGAGAATGAATTATAAAGGACTGAATCGTGGGGTAGTATTAGTTCTTTATTTTTATTATTTAGTAAGTAAACCTTGAGTATAAATCTTGGACAAGTATAACCCTTGGAAAAACATCATTTTTGCCAGTGAATTCCACAAAGTTCAAGCTTTGCTATTTTTACTTTGTGATCTTGTAAGTAGAAGAAGTTTGTTTCACTGCAGCAGATGTGGATGTGGCAGCTACTGCAAACAGATCCTGGAATGAAAATAGCGGTTTGTGGTCAAAAGAACCAAAACACGGTAACAGGCACCACCAAGAGGCTGACAAAATACCAGTACAGGCAATGACTCGGAAGGAACAGCTGTTTATTCAGTTACATGAATGCAACACTCCCCATGCAGCGTTTTTGTCAAACAAGACTTCTTCAGATGTACAAATGAATCACAAGCTGTTATTCTCCTTATATACCCCCATAATCCCTGTTGTGGGAATGATGTATTTATGAATGGCAGCTGCCTAAATGCCTGCGTTTTCAGCTGTTAGTTTGCTGAGCTGTATGCTTTTTTTTTTTTTTTTCTGCTTTTGCTTTTGCTTGCTTGCTTGCTTTCTCTCTCTCTCTCTCTCTCTCTCTCACACACCAGTGAATGGATTGAGCATCAATCCATTCACTGGTGAGAGGGAGAGCGAGAGAGAAAGCAAGCACGCAAGCAAAAGCAGAAAAAAACAACATACAGCTCAGGAAACTAACAGCTGAAAACGTAGGCATTTAGGCAGCTTCCATTCCTAAATACATCATTCCCACAACATGGATTATGGGGGTATATAAGGAGAATAACAGCTTGTGATTCATTTATACATCTGAAGAAGTCTTGTTTGACAAAAACGCTGCATGGGGAGTGTTGCGTTCATGTAACTGAATAAACGGCTGTTCCTTCCGAGTCATTGCCTGTACTGGTATTTTGTCAGCCTCTTGGTGGTGCCTGTTACTGTGTTTTGGTGGTTACTAGTATCCTCAGGCACCCTGTCTCATTTTTTTTCTTGGTGGTCAAAAGAAACAACTGATAACATAGACTCTTTGTTAATAATAAAAACAGAATAGAACTAAAAAACAAGGCGTAGACATTATATAAAAAGTACACATCACTTTTTCTCTTTATTCATGTATGATACTTAATAATCAGATTGCTAAAATGTGAATTAGATATAGCTTTTGCAGTCTAAATTTGTATTGTAAATCCAGTAAAATGCATTTCCTTAGGACTAAATAACATTACATTTTAAATACTGACCCAGGATATCGCATCCATTAGATACGTCGAAACAAGTACATGTAACTGGAATAAGAAAAGGCAGTGGCACATAATCATCCAAAATCTAATTAACCAATTAAGTATTTAACATTTTATTTATTTATTTATTTATTTATTTACATTTGTTGACCGGGAGTGTCCGACTGGACGTAGGTCCCATTTTCAGCGGAGGCCTGGGGAGAAAAGCTCCACAGTTAAAGTAAACAGATAGTAGTTACATTGGATTACATAGTGATTAACAATTTAACATAGCAATTACTTACAACATATTTACAGATGAAGAACATAGTACATCAGTGGACAACTAGAATCTTTATCTGTGAAGTACATAACAGACATTAACAAACGTTACAATTTAAGATATTATTATTATTATTTAAGATATTTTCTTTTTCTTCCCCTCCATTGACCAGAAAGCTACATTTCTTGCTATGATCTGCATTGTTGCTACAGCTCTACTAGTAGATGACACCTTGCTTTTTGCTCTGCTCTGTGTACTGCTTTTCTAGTTCCCTCATCTCCCTCATGTTCCTGTCAACATTAGTGCTGCCAGTACATTGCCTTCTATTCCTTAGTCCACCCTTCGTACTCTGTGATCCTCAGTACCTGTACACCTTTCCTCCTGGCACCTGTACTGCATGCATGCATGCATCCATCTCCCTAGCAGTGTAGGTGTTCATAATAGTCATAATCTTTAGTGTTCCAGTCTCTACACTGTGAGCATAGCAACAACTAAATTAACCTGACATTTTCTTCTGTAGGATTCCTTGAAACCCCCCACCCATGCACATGTAGGTTAAGAATCACCCCAACACATGAAAGTTGGTCAAGAATAAATTAAAAAGAGGTTACCTAGTGCATATGTAATTCCCTCACCCAAACGTTAGTGCTGTCACCAGCCCCTACCTACTTGAAAAAATATTACAGGTGGACTCACTTTGGTATTGCCAATGGCAAAATGCAAAACATTCACCCTCATTGTGCGCAACATTAGTAGCTCATTTTCTATTATAAATAACAAATGATTAAGCAAAATGACTTAGCCCTGAACTTGAAATGACTAATATCTTCAACTGCAACACAGTGTTGCATTAAGTAGAAGTTTTGTTACTTCTACAGAGGGTAAAGCTCAGTATCTGATCCTGGCCACATGTTTGCAACTGTTGGTACAAGTACAGCTTACTACTTTGAATTAACTTACTTTCATTTATCTATTTATCATTTTTGACTGGATATTTGGGCTGCATCACATGACCTTATCAGTCATGAACTGTGTGATGCCCGTGCACTGGCCCAGTAATCAAGGAGCCTCAATCCTCACCACTAGCACCAGTGAGGGATGTGCACATTGGGAAGGATAACAAGTACACACACAGTAAAGTACAATTTCCCTTAAGAGCACACAGGGATCACAGTCAGTCTGGGGCTGGTTTCTTGCTTTCTCTCCAGATCCCCAATAAGACTTCCCACTGGCACAGCAATAAGGTTCAGATCTCAGCCGAGTAGTAAAGCCAAAACCTCCAGTACCCTCTCTGTCTAACCAGTGCTTTGTGTCCCTGCCCAAGTAGCTGACACACACACAGTTTGAGATTTGGTTTATATACAAACACACAGACACTCCAGGGGAAGGCTGGCACAGGTTTTCCATCTATGTCCCCTCCTGTCAGGCTATAAGGTAGTTATCACTGCCACCAACTACTCTTATCAGCTACTAATAAGGCCCTTACTAAAGGGTGACCAATTTCACTGTGTAATATTACTGTTATCCAAATAGTAAGTGTGACGGAGAAGCAAGACTATTGGAGTGGCTTGGACAGTATCACCAAATACATGCAATGTACTCTAAGAGCTTAAATTACCTTTACACAAAACAGCCACAGTTGAAAGGTTTAAAAATATTCAATAATAAATGATAAAAACACAAGACAAATCTCATCAATTCAACACAGTGCTAATCAAAAGTTCAGAAATCACATGAAATTGCTTCAAAATAATACTGTAGAATAGTCTGACATAAATATAGAAAACAGCTAGACTGATCTCTGACATAAATATAGAAAACAGCTAGACTAATCTGGCTATTTCTATCTATCTCTAAGAGAAATCACTGTTCTAAATAAATATCTTACAGAGCAAGCTGTTGAGTGGATGTTCTTCAGACAAAATCCAACATGTTTTCTCTTTCTCTCTGGGAAAGTCTTAAATTAATAACACAGTACTGCTGAGTCTTTTCAGATTACATCATTCTTAACAGCTCTGATTTAGTTTCCCAGGATCACAGAAACTGAACATTTACATTTCTTAGTAAGCTGCACCTGGAGAACCTGGAGAGGTGGAGATATGCTCTAGAGAGAAGAGGAATGAAGGTCAGCAGGACTAAGACAGAATATATGTCTGTGAATGAGAGGGAGGATAGATTAATGGTGAGGATGCAGGGAGTAGAATACTGGTGAGTGTGGAAGAGAGGTGAAGAAGAGAGTACAGGCAGGATGGAGTGGGTGGAGAAGAGAGCCAGGAGTGATTTGTGACAGACGAGTACCAGTAAGAGTGAAAGGGAAGGTCTACAAGAGGATAGTGAGACCAGCTATGTTATATGGTTTGGAGACAGTGGCATTGACAAAAAAGGCAGGAGTTAGAGCTGGATGTGGCAGAGTTAAAGATGTTAAGATTTGCACTGGGTGCAACGAGGGTGGACAGGATTAGGAATAAGTATATTAGAGGGTCAGCCCGGGTTGGAAGGTTTGGAGACAAAGCCAGAGAGGCAAGATTACATTGGTTTGGACATGTGCTGAGGAGGGATGCAGAGTATATTGGGAAAAAGATGCTAAGGATGAAGCTGCCAGGTAAAAGGAAAAGAGGAAGGCCTAAGATAAGGTTCATGGATGTGGTGAGAGAGGACATGCAGGTGGTTGGTGTGACAGAGCAAGATGCAGAGGACAGGAAGAAATGGAAACAGGTGATCCGCTGTGGCGACCCCTAATGGGAGCAGCTGAAAGAAGAAGAAGTAAGCTGCACCTGGCCAGGTAGCCACAGCAATAAAAGACATTATACATGTAAAACCTTATTAATTATCTGTTAAATCAAGACAATAGAAAGAGTTTCCTGGCACAGACATCATGTCTCAGAGCTTGAGATCAAACAGTTATACAATGCTTGACTTATCAGCTTTCTTCCAGCAGAGTGCACTGTGGTTACATTTTTGAAGCTCAGTACAACATATAGTTTAATCATAACATATAGTTCTCTTTACATTTGTAAACCAAGCCTGTGGATTATATTAATATTTACAAATGACATAGAATTATTTATAAAATTCTATCTAGCTACGCTGGCAGCCTTCACAACTTGGATCACACAGAAAAAAGAGTAAATACAAATATATATGAGCAATTTATTGCTGTTATTGGGTACCTGTCAGTAGACTGAACATGATTTACCAACAGACTGAAGTGCGAAGGGTCAATATTGGAAGTGCGTGAGTAGTAAATGCCAAAAACATTGGGTTATACTGAATGTTTTAGCACTCAGGATTTATGTGTATGTAGTGGAGTATGCAGGTTATGGGTAGGGAAGGGGTTAGGAGGTTGGTAGATGTTGTGCTCTGCTTTGCTACTAGTATGTCCGATGTGTGTGTGTGGGTCAGTGCATGTGTAGGTGCGTCTTTAGTGGTTAGGTAGATGGTGTTTGTAAAGGAGTGTGTATGTGGTTGGAATTAGGGTAAGGTGGCACAAGGAAGAAATGTTCATTCTTGTTGCATTTTTAATTTGATTACTGAATAATCTGCTGATCAATAAGCATTTTAGTCTGTGTTGGTCTTATTTTATCTTTCTTCAGCCTTTGACATCAGGAATGATGGCATCAACTGAATAGTTATTACACTGCCTTGGTCTCTCCTTTATGGTCCTCAAGTGGTTTATTCCCTGTTTCAGTTGCTGTACCCTGAAGGGTGAGGCTTAACACCTGCAAAACCGAGGCCATGTCAGTTGATGCTACAGTGATAAATTCATCTGTTTCCCCACCCCCATCATGCATATTATATTTTAGCAATAGTACTGTGCATAGGCACAACTCTGGATAACAGGGAGCAGGTGCCATCTGTTTTTAAATATTCATGTTTACATCTGCAAAATATATCCAGGATGAAACACCTCATTCCTCAACATGATCTCTCTCAATAGGTGTTCATGAGTTTCTCTCATCCTGCCTGGACTGTTGTAATGCCTTCCGTGGAGCCTCTTGATGCTGTCTGCTTGAAGCTGGTACAAAATTCTGTTGCCAGACTACTTACTTTTACATCTTGCTGCCAATGTATTGCAGCAGTTCTGAGGAGCTTACATTGGCTTCTGGTGTTTAAAATCTTCATTTTTATTTATTTTTTCATACACAGCTTGAGTGCCATTTCCCTAAAGGAGCTCATAAAGCCATAATGTTATCTTCAAGAGCTGCAGTCTGCCTTCTTGGGACTTCTAGTAGTTCCATAGGGTGCATTGCAGTTATGGAACCTGCTATCAAGATGGCTGACAAAGTGCATTATGTTGGCCAAATCTCAGAAGACATTCCTATTTGGACTAGCTTTTCATGAAATAATATCAATCATGTTTTCTTTTAGTGGCCTTTACTCAAGTATCACTTTCTAAGCTATTTGTACTCACTATTTTTTTTCTTTACAAAAGTTTTGGCACAAATTGTGGTTTGACTGATATTTGATATTATTACTATTATTATTATTTCAACCTATTTTAAGTAGTTTTATCTGTTTTTTTATGCACTTACGTATGTACTGATTAATATTTCATTTTGTTATTTTTAAGCTAACTAATTTATGTAACTGTTAATGCCCTATTAGTTGTAACTATGCAACTGTTAGAGCCCTGGCAAAAAGCATGCACATAAAACTAAAGTTATTTGCCACCTACTGGATCAACAGGATATTATTGCTGGAATGCAATAAATTAATTGAACATTGAGAAGGATTTATCTAGATGCTACTATAGCACAGGAAGAATAAGAATATTCCCTTCATATGTACAGAAATTAATCTCTAAAGCACCTAGTAATCAGTGGATACAGTCCTAAGTGCGATGGCCCATTTAGTGCTAGTAGTTGATAGGATTCCAACCAATGTTGATTTTACAAATGCTTTATTTTTGCCTTAGATCTTACTATAGCCATACAGACAACTAGCAATTGAATTGGATGATTTATAGTTCAGCGCATGCGGACTACCACCCCTAGTAATTAAGTTGATGAGAAAGGTGATTCACTCCATTATCACCCCAGAACATGACAGTGCTAGGAGACAAAGTTGCACCCTGTAAAATCATTATTAACAGCTGCTACCATAAACCTTCCCTAGCACACAAAGGACCTTATCAGCCCCTTCTGTAAAAACTCCCTTACATATTGGCATACAGTTAGGAACAGGCAGGTCAACCAGATCATTTGGACCTATAAGACTAAATGCCTTTTAGACATTAAAAATGATGCTCAAAATTTATTTTTTTCTAGATGTGGGTTTTGTATCCACACCAAGGTGGAGATGTGGGAAATGGTTTGCCTCTCTAGTTCTCCCTGACCACCCACCCTTCCCAAGCTAGGTGGACTTCTTTGCACTAACTCCAGTTCTGTTTAAAATGACATTGGCTCAGCACATTGTAGCTTTGTATGTCTACCCACTGTTTCTGTATTGCAGGTTCATCCTACTTCCAACTTACTTTTCCACACTCGTAGTGTAATTGGCTGGTGTTTTTAAAGGTCTTATTTTAATATCTAATACAAAGTATCTCATTCTCTGTGTTATTTGGCCTGTCTTTATGAAGTGATGTTTGCATTTTTTTTTACATTGTTACTCTTATACCACAATGAATTTGGTGTACACTCTGCAGCTGTGTATAGAAGCCACTGTCAATGATTGTGTCCATCTTGACAAAAGTCTCAGACTATCAGCCTGTGATACCAGTCCTTAAAAGGAAGTAAGTTATTTGCCCGTTTTCATTACATGTCCTAATTCCTATATGCTTCCTGAATATGTAGCATTTTCTAGATATTAAACAGTGCCACAGCTCAGCCCAAAAAGTGCTTGTGAAGGGTATTATTTCATATAAAAAAAACAAGTAATATCCATGGTATCCCCAAAGTCTCAAACAACCCATTAAACAACAACATAGTGGGTCCAAAAACGTCTCTGTGTGTAAGATTTTCAGTCCATATATCTCTAGTTAATCACTGTATATTAATCAGATCAGAAAATAGTAGTAGAAGTAACAAACTTCAACTTGTCTTAAGTAAAAAAAAAATAATAAAAAATATATCATTTGAAATATTGTACAGAATTACTAAGTATTCTAAAATAATCCAAGCAAGGCAGGCAGTCTGTTTTCAGTCGAAAATCCTTTATTAAGTTCACAGATAAGTGATCCAAGTAAAACAAAAATAGAGTAATAGCTTCCTCACAAGCTTTCTAAATATATATATATATATATATATATATATATATATATATATATATATATATATACTTTTATCAGGTAAGGGAGTGGTTTACTGTTTACTGTGCTGTAAAACAAAGTGTTATTGGTACACATGTTGAATTTTTAAGTAGTTTCCTGACATCCATTTCACATTTCACTTCAAAAGCAGCTAATGTTTGATGTAGTGGTGGTGGACAATAGCTGCTAGGCCTTTTTATAGTTTCATCAATAGGCTTATTTCCACTATTCAAAATGATGTGTAATAACAATACTAACTGATTATACAATAATAGTTTTCTAGATAGTTTTTAGGGTTCTTGTACACAGACCTGAAGAAGTCTAGAAGGACGAAAGTGATCTTTGTTAACAATAGGTTAAGAAAATAGAATATGATTTTTACAATTGAGTTTTTACATGCAAAGTGTATATGTATATATTTATATATATTTTTTGATTGCCAAATGGACTAAGGTTGATATATTTCCAACCATGTAGTATATTATCTTGGATAAAATCACAGACTTAATAATCTATTTAATAATCTGGTTAAATAAGAGGTACCACATCATTATAAATTTTATTTAACGTACATAAGGTTATATTATTATGATAGCTACTAAGTAGGGCAGGACCAGCTCGAATGTCACACGTATGGAGGAAGGGATGTGAATTTAAAGTGTGTGCCAATAACACTTTGTTTTACAGCACAATAAACCACTCCCATGCCTGATAAAAAAGTATATATATATATATATTTAGAAAGCTTGTGAAGAAACTATTACTCTATTTTTGTTTTACTTGGATTGCTTGTCTGTGCACTTAATGAAGGATTTTTGACTGGAAACAGACTGCTTGCCTGGCTTGGATTACTTTGGAATACTTAGTAATTCTGTACAATATTTCAAATTATATATTTTTATTATTTTTTTTTACTTAAGATGAGTTTAAGTTCGCTACTTCTACTACTATTGTCTGATCTGATTAATATACAATGATTAACTAGAGATATATGGACTGAAAATCTTCCACACAGAGAAGTTTCTTACACTGTTTTGTATTATTTTATATCCACACTGTATTGCATGTTGCATTGTCTGCAGCATACCTTAAAATCCATCACGTGTGTGCTTGTATATATATATATATATATATATATATATATATATATATATATATATATATATATATATGTGTGTGTGTGTGTGTATGTATATATCTATTTCATATGACTAAAAACTTAAAATACAGAATTTTAAGCCATAGACATGCACACTTAACAACACCAATAACTAAGTCTTTCCAAAAAGTACTTACTTACCCTCTTAACAGAAACTGCCCAATATAAAACCAAATTAGGTGGGGGACTATGCCTCCCCCACACACCCCAACTATATATACTAAACACAGGGTCGCACTATAGTGGGAAAAAAGGCATATACCTTTTACTTACCATACAGTACTGTACACACTGTCACTACTGCTGGGTGCACACGATACGTCTGCCATATATTGCCATAAAAGTGTAAAGAGACATACTCACATTTAGAAACACTACAACAATACTTTCTATATTACTGTCGGTATTCTGACAGTCGGCACTTTAAGTTTCAGTAATGTTTTATTATCACAGGCAAGTCATAGGTGAAGGGAAACATACAGCACTTCTATGGCTTAAAACTCAGTATTTTGAAATTCAGCATTGTAAGCTTTCAGTATAATGAGACAGTTAAATGAGTTTTCAGTATTTTGAAAATTATGTATTGTCTCAGTCAAATGAAATTCAGTAGTATTGTGAGTTTTCAGTCATGTGAAGTAGATATATATATATATATATATATATATATATATATATATATGGGTCTACTTCACATGGTCGACAGGCCATATGATCGACATTAATTTGGTCGACAATTCATTTGGTCGACAAACATGTTATGTGGGGGGCTTCACCCCCCACACCCCCCAATGTGGGGGGCTGTGCACCCCACGCCCCCCCTAACTATATATATCAACTCCATGGTCGCACAACATTGGAGAGGGGGGCAAATCTGCTTGTCGACCAAATGAACTGTCGACCAAATGAGTGTCGATCATATGGCCTGTCGACCATCTCAGGTAGACCCATATATATATATATATATATATATATATATATATATATATATATATATATATACACACACACACACACACACACACACACACACACACACACACACACACACACACACACACACACCATATATACTTAATTTTTGCCCAGACAATAAAATCAGCACATAGTTTTCTCTGTCACAGTCAAATCGTTCTAAATTAGAAGCTCAAAAATAGTTGGTTGAAACTGCCATATTCTACAGAAATGTTAAATGTGCAACAATTATATTCTTAAGCAGTAAGGAGAAATAAGCAGATAACTCCAATAAATTATGGCTTACCTGCCAGGCATTCCTCCTTGATTACTTATAAAATCCTGACAATACACTAAAAAGGGTATAACTCGTTAGTATTTTTTATGATTAGTAGCTTTATTCATTTTTAACAGGAATTGGAATACAATGCCTGTACTAAAATAATGTGTTATTCTTCTAACCAGAATATGGTTCATTGATACTGAAATACCTGGGTATAACAGTTTGCAAAACAAATTCATTACATTGTTAGGTGACCCACCTGCCTCCTCTGCAAATAAAAGAAGACAAGGCCTTTTAAGTGCTGTCATTTATGTGTGCCCTTGTCACAGAAGTGGTTTGCAGCATATACAGAAGGGAATATGCAGTAAATCTAACAAACCTTGTAGGCTTGGAGGCATGGCACCTAATTGCCTTAGAAATATTAATGTAAAGCTGAACTGAATTTTTGGTAATCTGTAGTAAAGTACATTTTAGTTGAGCATTTGAAGCTTACATTTAATCATGAATTGTGTTGCTTGAAGGTATTACAATCAAATTTAGTGCTGTCATATTCTCTGAAAGTTTTGTGGCAGAAATGCAAAAAATGTGTTGCAATCAAACTTCCAGTCGCACTTGCAGTGAAGCTCTCAGACACATTCTTCAAACTGGGTGACAGGTATATGTGTCTTGCCGGGGCTGTGGTGTGTGATCTGAATAAGGATTAGATTTAGCTGCCATAAAAATGAACAGACTTGTTCTGCTGCCTTCCAGGATTTGAAGACAGCCTTGTAGAAGCCTAAACATACTCTTGCATAAATCTCTGAGTGTATCGAACAGCATCCTAGTGATTGATGAAAATAACCAATTTTGCTGCTCTAGTGTTCCGTTATCTTCTGTAACGTCTCTGTAGCAAAAGTTCTGAGTTTTTCAAACTATTTTAGTTAGAGATGATCTATAAAGAAAAAGCAATGGAAGCCTGCAAAGTACTTGTAGCCGTACCTGCCTCATTTATGTTTGTGTAGACTTTTCATGCCATAGGTTCATAGGTTCATAGATTAGTACTAAGCTAACTGCTCTTGTGAGCCATTTTAAGCCTAGCCAATTATCCCTTGTGAGATTCAAACCCTGCACCTTGTGGTGCAAGGCAAGCACCTTAACCATTAGGCCACCCTCCCAACCCAGCCCTTTGTAAAAGTTGCATTTTGAATTGTTTGTTTCCCTCTGCTTAATTTCTCTTAGTCTTTTGTGTTTCTAATACCATGATTGGAATGGACCACATTTGTAAGTCAGGGTATGATTAAAGTTCATTAAAATAGCATTGTTTCAATCTTTGATGTTAGCCAAACGTGCTCTTCTTAGCAGCTGCAATGTGCCCAGAACTGACTCCTACAATTCATATGGAGTTACATGTACTTGTAGTATGTCTAAGTTTATCTATAAGTTGTTTTTATGAGACCCATTGTTCCTACTAGTATTGGAACTGTCTGGGTATCCTCCTTCTTCTACATTGTTCCCATTGCTGCCTGCAGATCCTGATATTTTATGACTGCATCTCTCTATGTAAAACATTGTAATCACTGGGTATAGCAATTTCAATAATTAATGCTACTTTTGTGTTTTATTCTTGGATTACCTGGTTCTCTCGCGTCTGTTTTTTTGAAGTGTTAGTAATGGGTGATCGATATGATACAAACTTCATCATTCTCTAAAGTGCTTTGTGGTGAACTTTTGTATAGGATCAGCCATGATCATAGTAATATTGTGTAGTGTAGAGATCACTGTTGTGACTGAAGTGCGCTATTGAAATGTTAAGCTGTTTCTATGTCACGATTGGTAAAAGTGTAATAAAGTGACAGATCCAATGTCAGTAGGATGCAGAGGCAGAGAGGAAGTACACTGGTTAAAGAAAGTTGTTGTTAAAAGCATATTTTATGCCCTGGTTATGTTTAGAATGCTTTCACCTGCCCTGAACAAGTGATGCAGATTTATCGTCTGTAAGCAGTGCAGCACAGAATGTGATTTCTACAATTTCGCTTTTACTACTCTTTAGCTATCAACCATCACCTGCCATGTGTCTCACTTCCTACAATCATTTCTCTCATTCATGTTATTTACGACATTTCATCTTACTTCTCTCTCTTTGGTCAGGGCATAAGCAAGGCTTGGCAACATCCTTTAACTGAAGAGAGACTTTAGGCTCTGCACTACAGCCATTTGCAATCCAGTTGTGCAATTACAGCTATGTAATACAATGCATATAAGTGAATGCCACAACACACACTTATCACACACCTGCTCGCCTGTGCTATATTTCATATAATTGTATTATTTAATGAGCTTGCTGCCACCTACCAGACACTGTCATTTGTATTTCGGCCCTCTTGTTATATGCGTTTACTTATCATGACAGACAGGTGACATGATGTCTTTCTCCTGCGTTTCTTCATTCCACTCACCCACCGCTTCCCTTGCGTTGATGGTACAACTTGGGTAATGAGCCCTTTCATGAGTGAAGGCACTACCTCTTTGCAATGATTAATCTTCTAAGCCTGTGAACTAGCTTTGCTGACCTCACTTAAAGAACATACTGTTTTGTAAAATCTTCCTGTCACTATTAAACAAGCTCCCCCTAAAAGTCAAACATTAGCACTTCCAGACCTGTTTTTATTTTTTCAAAAGAAAACCAGAAAGGTTTATTTCACTAATATTATTTGCACAAACTAGAACTAACCTTTTTCTGCTGAATACATTATGTAATGTGTCATATGGTTTTTAACTTTAAACTGGTTACCTTGGCCTCATAACCATGAAGTCAGAATTATTTGTCCTTCATAACTGTTGCCACTGTACCAATAATTATCACCTCCTAAAATGTCTACACACACTCACACACACACACACACACACACACACACACACACACACACACACACACACACACACACACACACACACACACACACACACACACACACACACTCACACACACACACACACACACACACACACACACACACACACATATATTATTTAATACATATATATGGATTCACTTTATAATATCGAAATACTAAAATACCGAATGTTAGTATCTCGAAACTATAAAGCAGAAAGGCCAAAAAAATGACACCCACAACCGTGAAATTCAAAATCATGATCATTCACATACCTACACCACCACAAAAACAAGCACACATACACCTACCTAATAACACTACAACAAACAAAACAACACACACAAACACAACATAACAGGCAAACTCACCTACCCTACCTATAATTAGGGGGGCAAGCCCTCCTGCACCCCCCCACACCCCCTGCTGCTTATATGTACTAACTCCGTCGCACTAAACACACAGATACATACAACTCACCACTACACACACTCACACACACTAAAATTCCTACCCAATATCCTTACAAGAACATCACTTACCTGAATCCCCAGCTAAATCCACAAACCGCACCACACGTCATGAACATGACAACACAATGGCAGATTCGATATTTCCACATTCGATATTATGCAGTTTCGCATAATTGCACTTTTGACTTTATAGTCTCGAAATACTAAAAATTCGATATTTTAGTATTTCTAGATTATAAAGTGAAACAATATAGTTTCATAGGTTCATAGGTAGGTACTAGGCTATTGGCCCTAGGGTCTATACAAGCCTAGCCAAAAAGGTACCCTGGCTTTCGCCACCCAAGAAAATTATTTTCCTGTGCCCCTGTCGAGCAGAGCGACAGAGGTGATCCCTGGGGTAAATTTCCTATTTCCCATCCAATCATCAAGATTTTTCTTGAAGAGTGCTAATGAGGAGCTTTGTTTGATATAGACAAGTAGTTTGTTCCAGAGTATGTGAAGTCTGTGGGACAGGAATCTATCCTTTCGGCATGTTCTGTTTATTGTGGTGACAAGGTTTAGGTCCCTAGAGCGTGTAGCTTGGAGGGATTGAGATTTTTTTAAGTGGAGCATGTCCAACAGCTCTGGGTTTGACATAGCTTTGTATGTTAGGTAGAGATCGCCTCTGAGTAGGCGATATGTGACAGAGTAAAGCTGGAGTTTTTTGAGACGGTTCATGAGGGCATCTGTTTGAGGCCAGTAATCCTCTTTGTGAGGTATTTCTGCAGCCTTTCCAGTTGTTGTAGATGTCTTGTGAGGTACATACCAAAAGGGGCGTTCTACTCTATAATGGGTCTAATGAGTGATGAGTAGAGGGGAACAATGACCTCTTTTTTCCTGGATGAGAAACCTTTTGTGATGAGGTGTGCCATGTAGAAGGATTTCCTGACTACTGTGGTGATGTGATTATCAAAGGAGAGACTACTGTCCACCTGTTTACCAAGGTCTCTTATCACACTTTTGGTGTTAAATAGACTACCACCTATGTGGTAGCTCATGTGTACAGAGTTTTTACCAAAGGGGATGAGAATGCACTTTTTGGCATTGGGCTTGAGGCCATGGCTTTGACACCAGGCATCTGTCTCAGTGAGGCCCTTTTGTAGGATGTCCACATCATTAGGAGTTACAATTATTGCTCCTAGTTTGCAGTCATCTGCGAACTTTTTAGCCAAAGACCTTTTGTGTTAGCCTGTAATTCAGAAAAGTAGATACCAAATAGGAGAGGACCCAGGACTGAACCCTGTGGTATTCCACTTGTCACTGGTCCAAAGTCAGATATGGAGTCTGCTACTTTCACAGTGTGAGTTCTATCAGTGAGCCAGTTAGCAACCCATCTTGTGATATAAGGATTTATACCTAGTTTAGTGAGTTTATCTATAATTCCAGAGTGGGGGATGGTGTCAAAAGCCTTGCTGAGATCTAGATAGGCTGTGTGAACCACCTTACACTCGTATACGGCTTTAGTGACTGCTTTAAAGAAGTCAATCAGGTTTAGGAGACATGATCTGCATTTTACAAACCCGAACTGGGTGGGGTCCAGAGTTTGGAGATTACCAATGTCTTTGTTTATAAGTTCCATGATGATACATTCCATGGCCTTGCAGACCAGGCTCATCTGGCTACTGGGGTGGTAGTTCCCAGGGTCTGTGGCGGCTCCCCCTTTGTGGAGTGGGATAACCATCACTGTGCGCCATTCAGTGAGCACAAAGCCTGAGGTGAGGCTATGATTGAACATGGTGCTTAGGTGGGGTGCCAGCTCATTCTGTAGTTCATGTAGAATGCAGCCTGGGATGTTGTCAGGTCCTATGGATGCTGTGTTCTTGGATTTGGAGAGTGTGGTTTTTACCTGTGCAGCCGTGATTACAGGAACTTTGCATTCTTCTGATATAGAGATGGGCCCTTTAGGGGATGAAGAGGAGCAAAGTTAGCACTGAACCTATCTGCCAGGATGTTGGCAATATCAGTTGGTTCTGTATATTTAGTGCCATTGTGCTGTAACTCAGAGTAGATCTGTATGTTGCCATTGAGATTCTTGACATAGCTATAGAATGCTTTGTGGTTGTCTTTAGAATCAGTGACGATTTTGTTTTCATAACTAGCTTTGGAGAATTTTATGAGGGATCTCAGCTTCTTACTGAGGCTGACCAGGGAGTTCCTCCAATCATGGGATTTTACTCTTTTTTGCACCAGTTTCTTTCTTCTGTTGTAGAGTTTGTTTATGGCAGGGTCCACCAGATTGGCTTCCTTTTTTTGGAGGATAGCATCTTGGTTCTGTTAGGGATTGCACGATCCAAGCACTCGTGTAAGTGCTTATAAAGTGCATTTGTGTAGGATTCAGCAGTCATACCTCTACTGTCCATCTGCATGGGTGTTGTGAAGTTTGCCACGTCTGTATTAAGAAGCGTGAAGTTGGCTTTGGAAATTTTTTTACAGTGGTTTCCCTAATGGGGTTGGGGGGAGGTGGGGGTGGGATGTGGATGTCTAGGCTGATTAGCTTGTGGTCGGATCTGACCATGAGAAATTGACCTCTGGTGTGGAACACAGGTCCCCCATGTTGGTAATGGCCAGGTCTAGGATATTGCTGCCCCTGGTGGGGGTGTGGATAAGTTAATCCAAGGTGTTGGAATTTATGAATTCCAGAAAACGTTGAGCAAAAGAGTTGGTACGAGTAGTTTTCCCAGTTAATGGTGGGGTAGCTGAAATCGCCCATTATTAGGGTGTTGGGTTGTACCCTAATATTTTCCAGTGTATCAAGAAATGAGGAGTGAGAATCCTGGGGCATGGTGGGGGATCTGTAGCAATTTGCAATTTGGATTGTGGTCTTGCCCAGAGTTAGTTGCACTTGGATAATCTCGGATGCATTATGCTGAGCAACTAGCCTGGAGGTGTGGATATACTTAATGAATATGGACACGCCTCCACCTTTAGTGTTTCGGTCCTGGTTAGGTGGCCAAAAGGTGTGGTATGAATTTTAGCCTGGTAATGCAGGGGTGCTCTCCGGAGCCTTCAACCAGGTCTCTGCCACTGCACAGATGTTGATGTTCTCCATTTTAAGGAGTGCCTCGAATGAATGCATTTTGAGGTTTAGACTTCTAGCATTGAGTAGCATTACCCTCAGATTTTGCTTGCTTGTACCTGCTACGGTGGTGAATTTGTCATTTGAACCTTGCCTAAAAAAGGCACTATAGGGGTGGCAAGATCCTTGGCAGTACCTGGAATCCCAAGGGCGACAGATGCAGGCCATCTCTGGCAAAGCATCGTGGTCTGCCAATCATGTCATCACAGGCAGACAGATACTGGATTCCCTTAGAATGACACCAGAAGCCTAGCAAATTGTTGAAGTCAATCATTTTGTACTTGTACTGTGGTAGCATTCTTGGTGATGGCAGGATGTTACTCAGGGCTAGGGTCATACCTGCCTGGGAGACAAGATCGGAGAGCTCCTCCATGTCTCTTTTCATGTAGTCCAGGGAGGTACGTCTCAGGTCATTCACACCAACATGGACAATGACAGTCATATTTGTACTTGTTGTGGAGTGACCCGAGTGCATGCGTTATGTGGTGGATCCTGGCACCTGACAGGCAGCTGACAGTAACTTTCTCCTTGTTTAGCCTGGTAAGTGGAACATCAATGTGCCTGATATATATATGTAGCCACGGTGGTGCAGCGGTAGCGTTGTTACCTCACAGCAAGAGATTCTCCCGTTTGATTTTCGGCTGGAGTGCGGGGAGTGCCTTCTGTGTGGAGTTTGCATGTTCACCCCACGGATCGAGTGGCGTTCTGAAAGACATGCCTGAATGGGCATGCCTTCGTTGAAGATTGGGCATCGAGCTGGCAACTCGGCACTGTGAAAATCTACTGCCAATAATTCAAACAAATAGGCAAAACAACGAATAAAACAAAAACAGGAACGGTGGCAAATATGCAGTCAAGCAAGTAAATTTTATTTTAAGCGCTTTTCGTCAGCCCCAACAACTGACTTCCTCAGAAACAATTACAATCAGTAAAAAGTTCATTATATATACATAAATTCAATAGACAAATACTAATTGCATTCATCAAGTTAAAGAAACAATGCCAGTTTATATCATAAAAAAGTAAAAGCTATTAAACAGTATAGCTAGCTATGTTGAATACTAAACAGCAAACACAATTGTAAGTATAGTTAAAATGAGACACCTAGATATGAAAGAAATTAAAAAATAGTATAAACCTGCCTGATATAATTAATTGTAAACACAGCGTGTTTTAAATACATAAAACATATATGCTGTTATAACCACAGCATATTTATATTGATTCACCTCTTAAGGCTATTCAATTTTAATACGCTGATAATCGAGCAGGAATCATTTAGCCCCGGGAAGCTGTAAGCATTTAACCTCACTTGCCAGGCTAGTTCAAGTTCCTCAAGTTTAAGGGGTCTCGGACCTCCCTACTATCAATTTTAGCTTGATCAATAACAATAAATTTAAAGGCATGGTCCTTGTAACAGGAAATGTGTTTTGCTAATGCATTCTCAAGTTTACATTTCTTTATAGCATATTGGTGTTCGTACATTCTGTCACGTAGTCTTCTCTCAGTTTTTCCTATGTAGGAGGCTGCACAGAATGTACACCTTGCTAAATATGTAACATAAGTGGAATTACAGTTGTATTTACCCTTCAGCTTGTATAGTGTACCATTAACCTGGAAGGAATTAGTTTCTTCCACAACTTTACAAAAATTACAATTTAAACATTTTTGCCAGGATTCCTAACCACAACCCTATCATGCTGTTCCAATAATGTTTTAAGGTTTTTACCCCTCCTAAAAGCCACTCTAGGACCTTCACCTACTTTTTGATAGACACTTGGGTACATTTTGAATAACTCCCAATTTTTCTTCAAAATAGCTAGGCATTCATTACTATGTGTACTAAATGTAGTGATGAAATTCATAGGGGTGTTAGCGTCCTCGTGACTAATGGTTCCAATAATGTTGTCATTTGTTTCTTCTAACATGGTTCCTGAGCTTATAGGTGACACAGTAGGTTTGACACATAAAAGTGGGATGTAAACACTGTCACGTTTCTTGTCCATTACCTCCTGTATAAGCATATCTAAAAGGGGTTCAGGGTACCCTCTGTGAAGAAACATACTCTTAATTACACTACACTCATCAAAAAACTCTTCATCCAAGCTGATCATTCTGGAAGCTCTCACCAGTTGTCCCTTAATAACAGATTTCTTTTGGTGAAAGGGGTGGTTGAAGGCTCCAGAGAGCACCCCTGCATTACCAGGCTAAAATTCATACCACACCTTTTGGCCACCTAACCAGGACTGAAACACTAAAGGTGGAGGCGTGTCCATATTCATTAAGGATATCCACACCTCCAGGCTAGTTGCTCAGCATAATGCATCAGAGATTATCCAACTGCAACTAACTCTGGGCAAGACCACAATCCAAATTGCAACTTGCTACAGATCCTCCACCATGCCCCAGGATTCCCACACCTCATTTCTTGATACACTGGAAAATATTAGGGTACAACCCAACACCCTAATAATGGGCGATTTCAACTACCCCACCATTAACTGGGAAAACTACTCGTACCAACTCTTTTGCTCAACGTTTTCTGGAATTCATAAATTCCAACACCTTGGATTAACTTATCCACACCCCCACCAGGGGCAGCAATATCCTAGACCTGGCCATTACCAACATGGGGGCCGGTGTTCCACACCAGAGGTCAATTCCTCATGGTCAGATCCGACCACAAGCTAATCAGCCTAGACATCCACATCCCACCCACCCCCCCATTAGGGAAACCACTGTAAAAAATTTTCCAAAGCCAACTTCACGCTTCTTACGACAGAAATGGCAAACTTCACAACACCCATGCAGATGGACAATAAAGGTATGACTGCTGAATCCTACACAAATGCACTTTAAAAGCACTTACATGAGAGCATGGATCGTGCTATCCCTAACAGAACCAAGATGCTATCCTCCAAAAAAAGGAAGCCAATCTGGTGAACCCTGCCATAAACAAACTCTACAACAGAAGAATTCCACTTATGTTACATATTTAGCAAGGTGTACATTCTGTGCAGCCTTCTACATAGGAAAAACTGAGAGACGACTATGTGACAGAATGTACGAACACCAATATGCTATAAAGAAATGAAAACTTGAGAATGCATTAGCAAAACACATTTCCTGTTACAAGGACCATGCCTTTAAATTTATTGTTATTGATCAAGCTAAAATTGAAAGTAGGGGAGGTCCGAGACCCCTTAAATTTGAGGAACTTGAACTAGCCTGTCAAGTGAGGTTAAATGCTTACAGCTTCCCGGGGCTAAATGATTCCTGCTCGATTATCAGCGTATTAAAATTGAATAGCCTTAAGAGGTGAATCAATATAAATATGCTGTGGTTATAACAGCATATATGTTTTATGTATTTAAAACACGCTGTGTTTACAATTAATTATATCAGGCAGGTTTATACTATTTTTTAATTTCTTTCATATCTAGGTGTCTCATTTTAACTATACTTACAATTGTGTTTGCTGTTTAGTATTCAACATAGCTAGCTATACTGTTTAATAGCTTTTACTTTTTTATGATATAAACTGAAATTTTTTCTTTAACTTGATGAATGCAATTAGTATTTGTCTATTAAATTTATGTATATTTAATTAACTTTTTACTGATTGTAATTGTTTCTGAGGAAGTCAGTTGTTGGGGCTGACGAAAACTGCTTAAAATAAATTTTTCTTGCTTGACTGCATATTTGCCATCGTTCCTGTTTTTGTTTTACTACTGCCAATAATTAGCAGACCGGAGTTCTGCTGTGGCGACCCCTAACCAGGAAAAGCTGAAAGGCAACAACATATATATATATATATATATATATATATATATATATATATATATATATATATACACACACACACACACCTGTCATTGCCCACACCTAATAGTTCATTGTACATACTCCTTATATATATTACTTCCAAAATATATCAACCACTACGTGATAGGCAGTAATAGCAGTGGTGCGACAGGTAGCATCACTTGCCTTTAGTGCCGAGGACTGTGGGTTCTATTCCTACTCCAGGTAGATTGGTTGCTCATACTGCAGTGCAGTATAAGGGAGCTGCTGCATTCCTGAGTGTGCTGTCTTTTGGAAGAGACATTAAAATGTAGCCCCATGTGCTTGAGTTGGCGGTAACTCAGATGGATGTAAATGATCCTATGGCACCTATCAAAAAGAGTAAGGGTAATTCATTAGCTGTCTTGTAGCTCAAGGGTTAGAGCACTGGTCTTGTAAACTAAGGGTCAAGAGTTTAAATCTTATCAAGGCCTCTGCTTTTACTTTGTGGCCTATAAATCATTGAATCTGCCATTCAGCAAATGGAAACTTCTAGAATACTCTCCCCTCAGTACCTGCTCACCAAAATAACAAGTCCTGAAATGTTTTTCCGTATGTTAACTTTACTTTGAGATTGCAATTGTGCCAGGCATTTTGTCATCCCTGATGCATGTTTCTCTTTTTCTTGGGCTTTGTGTGACAGTGGAGTTAATAAGTGGGGGGGGGGGGGTCCATTGTGGGTATAGGAAAAAGATTTGGTAGAGATATCACCCACATTTTCAACAGATGTGTTCTCCCCTGAGTTTGATTTATCCTGTTTTCTGTCAGTGGGTTATGGTTCTCATAGTGGATCCTAACGTAATACCATACCATGTAAATCATTCATAGAAAATGCATGCTACTTTTCACATTCATGCAGTCCCGGACATGCTTTCTTACTTTAGCTTTGCATATATCCTGTCATTCTACTTTTGTATTGGCAAATACCACTTCCTACATTAGACCCAGTGACTTTTTAATATGTAGCACTGCAGTGATATACATACCTTTCATAAGCTGCCGTGTATTTTATTTCTCATATTTGTATAGCAAACTGGAAGGTTTGCTGCAGGAAAAAAAAGGCATGCTTCTTCCTAAATGGTTGAGACTCCCTGCAAGTTTATGGTCGTATCTCAGAATGCACACTGATTGGCAGTTACGATACATACTGCTTGACATGCATGGACTTTTTTGTCTTCTGTTCACATCCCTTTATGCATACCCATTATGATTTATGGCACGTGTCACTTCTTTTTCTGGTACAGTCACTGTCCAATTTCCATCCCAGACTGATCCTTTTTTGCATCTTTAGAACTGTATACCACTTCATTAACAGCACGTCAGAATTCACATAGTCTCTATGTGTATTCATTTGTAGTTTTTCTGTATTATGTTAAGAAATGTCACTTTTCTTGCTTTTCATTGCCTACCGCAGCAGATTCCTGCTTTTCTTAGGGTGTATCTTTGTCTTATATCAGAGGGGTAAACTCCATAAAAAGTTTGCAATGCATAGGTGTTGTGTCTGCATCATATTCCTCAACTGCACTTATAGAAATAAAGTGAGATGTATTAATTTGTGAAAGGAAGCCTAGAAGCTTAAAGGAGAAATATTAATATTGCCCAATAAATGGGTAAAGCATTGAGTACACTAAAGAAGTCTGTTTCGCTTTCCATCACCCTTTCTGAAAAAAAAAAATTCTGTCTTGAGCTTTCTGCTTTGTATCTTCAGATGATATCATTGTATTTTCATTTGTCATTCTAACAGAATGTTTTCCAGTTTCTAAATTGCTACAAGGTGTGTGCATTCATTCATTTAGTCATTCATTTTCACATACAGATTTGATCATTCGTGGTTACAGGAGATCAATGTCTTTCCTGGAAAGTAATGGACATGAATTGGAGAACCACTTCTAGACTGGATGTCAATATAATATTTGGCAAATCAGTGATAAGATAACATTCAAATAAGTAAATAAATAAAATCTCTCACAGGTTCATAGATAAGTACTAGGCTAGCTGCCCTTGCAGACCATTTTAAGCCTAGCCAATTTCTGTTTTTATGCTCAAATTAATCTATCCCATTTGGTTAGAGATTGGCCTTATCCATCCCATGGTAGATAATTACATATTGCCCCTAATGAGAATAGATAGTTTAAGGGGACCCATGCATGGGATAAAGAATTTAGGAACATAGAAACACTGGGCACCCATATTAACCTATCTTCAGCATATAATTATATGTAATATAACTGCAGTACTTCTATTACAGACGTTGGCAAAGATAATCCAAATCTACACACATTTATATATGTATACAATGAACATACTTTGCTTAATTTCCTTTTTATAATTTTAAATAATTCACTGTTTGGTTAAACCTGTATTAACTTATCCATTTGTCTAGGTGTTACATGTATAGATGTTTTAACTCTGCAATTATATCATCACATGTACATCATATGTACATCATGTCTTACACTTAGGTGTTACATAAAATAAAACTTTAGCATCTATTCACCTTCTTCTTCTTCTGCTTCTGCAGATGCATATAAGCATTTGTAATTCTACGGCACAGACCAGGTCAAAGTTTATTCGTTTCATGCCTATGCATATTGAAAAAGTTCAACATCTAAATAATAGATTGTGCATTTTAGATATGCCTCAGATTTATAAATACATAC